>NC_080169.1:28827926-29127926 GCF_950295315.1 Erinaceus europaeus
ATTGTTAGAATTTAAAAGAAGTTTATTATCATACTGGTGTGATTTTAGAACACATTTTTCTTCTTTAAACTTGTTTGTAAGTGCCCTTAGTATAGTGCCCTTGGCGCATGCTCTATTCCTGTCTCACCAATAAAAAGTATCACTGACAAAAGAAAAAAGAACTTGAATTATATCCAAACTATCATTAAAGTACATACTGGCAGTGCTTGCTATTTATAGGAATTCTGCAGTGAATCATTTATGTCTATCAAAACTATAATAGGTTTTTTTTTTTATTCTTTTAAAAATCATCTTATTGTGTATGGGGGGAGAGTAATAACACTGAGTACATAAATGAGACTCAAAGTTTTCTCTAATATCGAGCACATCAGAGGTTTTTAAAAATATATATTTAATTTTTAATTTTGCCTCCAGTGTTATCGTTGGAGCTTGGTGCCTGCACTACGAATCCACTGCTCCTGAAGATTATTTTTTCCCTTTTGTTGCTGTTGTTGTTTTTGTTGAATAGGACAGAGAGAAATCAAGAGAGGATGGGAAGACAGAGGAGAGGGGGAGAGAAGGATAGACACCCACAGACCTGCTTCATGGCTTGTGAGGCAACCCCCTGAAGGTGAGGGGGTAGGGGCTTGAACCGGGATCCTAAATCCAGTCCTTGTGCTTCATGCCATGTGCGTTAGCCCGCTGCACTACAGCCCCAGGAACCCCAGAGTTTTTTTTTTTTTTTTTTTTTTGACTAGAGCACTGCTCAGCTCTGGCTTATGGCGGTGTGGGGGACTGAACCTGGGACTTGAAAGCCCCCAGGCATGAAAGTCTCTTTGCATAACCATTATGCTATACCCCCACACTCAGAGGTTTTTTTCTTTTTACTTTTTATAAAGGTGAAATTGTGGGCAATTGTATTCATGATCATCCAGGACTTTTTTTATTTTTATTTTTATTTTTTTAGCATTTTTAATATAACGATATTAAAATATTTGGAAATGAAGATAGGATTATTAAAGCCAAATGTTCTGTGTTCTTGTAAGGCTTGGACTACCAAAATAGCTCACCTGGATGGGGTACTGCTTTGGCATGTGTGTGACCTAGGTTCAAACCCAGCACTACCACACTTCCTGGCCAAAAAGCCCCCTTCTCCCCTTTTCCCCAATCTCAGTCCTCTCTGAAAGTCAAGCAGTAAAGGCCCGGAGATTTAAAAAAAAAAAAAAAAAGAGGAGGAGGAGGAAGGACATGGAAAGGGGAGAGGGGAAGGAGAAAAGGAGTCAGATCAATAATACTGGAGGAAGACTTCTTTTTTTTTCATTACCTCTGGGTGATCAATGCTTGTTGTACCAGTAGATGTCGCTGCAGTGCTGTAGGCCAGTTAACTGATCAATAAGCCTGAAGGGATGGATTTTGGTACATGATAAGATGCACTAAAAAAGCACCATGTCGATTTTTTTTTCTTACTAGCACACAGAGCTCCACTAGGGTTATCACTGGGGCTCATTGCCTGCACTATGAATTCACCACCCCAGGAGGCTTTTTCCCCATTTATTTTAATTTGTATGAGCGGAATAGGGTGGAATAGGGAGAGAGACAGACACTTGTAACCTGGTTCTATCTCCCTATAAAGGAGGTAGTGGTAGTAGAGAGAACAACAACGTGCTTTACCTTTTGCACCACTGCCTGGCCCCATCAGTAATATTTTAAAAGAAATGTTCTGCACGGTGGCACAGTAGTTAAAGTATTGGACTTTCAAGCATGAGGTCCCGAGTTCAACCCCTGGCAGCACATGTACCCGAGTGATGTCTGGACCTTTCTCTCTCCTCCTATCTTCCTCATAAATAAATTAAATCTTTTTAAAAAATTTAGGGAGTCGGGTGGTAGCGCAGTGGGTTAAGTGCACATGGCACACAGTGCAAGGACCAGCATCCGGGTTTGAGCCCCCAGCTACCCATCTTCGGAGGAGTCGCTTCGCAAGCGGTGAAGCAGCTCTGCAGGTGTCTTTCTCTCCCTCTCTCTGTCTTCCCCTCCTCTCTCCGTTTCTCTCTGTCCTATCTAACAATGACGACATCAACAATAATAACTACAACAACAATGAAAAACAACATGGACAACAAAAGGGAAAATAAATATAAAAATAGAAATAAAAAAAATTTAGGGGGCTGGGCGGTAGCACCGCGGGTTAAGTGCATATGGTGCAAAGCGCAAGGGCCAGAGTAAGGATCCCCCTTTAAGCCCTCAACTCCCCACCTGCAGGGGGTCTTTTCCGAAAGAGGTGTAGCAGGTCTGTGGGTGTCTATCTTTCTCTCCTCCTCTCTTTCTTCCCCTCCCTCCTCTCTTGATTTCTCTCTGTCCTATCCAACAACAACAGCTATAACAACAATAACAACTACAAGCACAACAAGGGCAACAAAATGGGGGAAAAAAAATAAAACCCTCCAGGAGTAGTGTAGGCACCTGCGAGCCCCAACAATAATCCTGGAGGCAAAAAAAAAAAAAGAAAAAAATTTTTTTTAAAGAAGACATGATCTGCTCAGCAGAAAGTGAGAGGCTATGTGGTGACACATGTTACCATACACAAGGACCTGGGTTCAAGCTTAGATCCCTTCATAAACTAGGAAGCAATGCTGCTGGTGTCTCTCTCTACCTCACTATTACCCCCCCTCTCAATTTCTTTCTGTCCTATCAAAATAAAAAATAAATAAAATAAAAAGTAAAAAGTGACCACTGGGAACAGCATGGTGTAGTTGTTGTGCACGCAATAAACCCTACCAAAACTGTTCATGATTAAAACTCAAAGTAGTATAGAAAAGAACTATCTTCGTAAGATTGAAACAAAGGAAGACCCTCATCACTATTATTTCATCTTTTTTTAAAGTCATACCAGTAAACAAGAAAAGAAAAAAGATACTGTGAAAGAAGAAATGAAATTGCACTTATTTGTAAATGACATTATGACTTATAAAAGAGATTGTGAGAAATCTACAAATTAGCTACTAGAACTAATTTAGCAAGATTACATGAAAGAAACATACCCAATATAGAAATAAATAAGTAAATAAATAAACCCTATTTATTAGCAGTGAACAATTATAGACACTGAAGTAAAAATATTACATTACAGAGTCAGGAGACAGCTCATCCAGTAGGGCATAGACCTTAACTATGGGCAAAACTTCCAGTTCAAGCTTGACACCACATGGGATGACCTTGGCACATAACTGAAGTTCTGTGAATGGTGGAAGCAATGCTCTTCTCTCCCTGTCTTCCTCCCCCCACTTTTTTTTTCTCTATATGAAATAAAAAGAATGAAAGAATTGACTCCAGAATAGTGGAATCACACATGGACTAGGTCCCAGTACTACATAAATAAATAAACAAAATATCACTAAATCCATCAAATACTTAAGAAGAAATTAAGAAAATATGAGCGGGGGAGACAGCGTAATGATTTTCAGTGTAATTATTTTTGTGCCTGAATTTACAATCCCAGGTTCAATCCCTGACACCACCATAATCCAGATCTGAGCAGTGCTTTGATCTCTCTCTCTCCTTCTCATTAAAATAAATATTTTTAAAATGAAGAAAACATGTATGAAGCAGGGCTGAGCACACATGTTATAAAGCTCAAGGACTTGGGTTCAAGCCCCCAGTCCCCACCTGCAGGGGGAAAGCTTTGAAAGTGGTGAAGCGGGACTGCAGGTGTCTTTCTGTCTCTCTCTGCCTGGCTAGCGCTTGGGTGTTTCTTCCCAGGCACGGTGCTCTCTGGGTTGGAGAGAACTCGACTGGAGCCAACCTGGGCTGCTGCTTACTCAGTGACCCGGGAGAGAGACCAGGAACTCGTGGCAGAGCAGGAATGCAATGCGTCTTTATTGATCAGAGACAACCCTTTTATAACTTAGAAACCAGATATGGCAAGTAGGAAAAGGAAATGGCTAGGGAAGGGGGTGGAGATAAGGAAAGAGTGGGGCAATGGTAAAAACTTCCTTAGCAACTGTTGCGAAAGTTTTAACTGGATGCTAGAATAATTCATTAATTAATACCCTGAAGGCAGGGCTGGTAGAAAGAAGAGTAAATCAGGGAAAACAATGATTATGTAAATAGGCCATAGTGTCAGCAATGGAGGATGGAGCAGTGGGGCTTCCCTACATCCCTCCCTCTCTATCTCTCCTTCCCTTTTGATTTCTGACTGTCTCTGTCCAATAAATAAGTAAAAATAGTAAAAAAAAAAAAAAAAAGTTTGAAAATGGGAGTCTGGCAGTAGTGCAGCAGGTTAAGTGCCTGTGGCACGAAGCCCAAGAAGTGACATAAGAACCCAGCTCCCCACCTGCAGGGGAGTCACTTCATAGGCAGTGAAGCAGGTCTACAGGTGTCTCTCTTTCTCTCCCCCTCTCTATCTTCTCCTCCTCTCTCCATTTCTCTCTGTCCTATCTAATAATGATGACATCAATAACAACAACAATAATAACTACAACAACAATAAAAAGGGCAACAAAAGGGAAAATAAGTATTTTTAAAAGTTTGAAAATAAAAAAAGTTTTAAAAAGAAAGTATTTATGAAGCTTATACACTGAAAGCTATAAAACAGTGATGACAGAATGAAAATGAAAGCATTGTCTGTGTTTACAGATTGCAAAGTTCAACATTAAAGTGTCAATCAATCCCAAATTTATTATAGCTTAAGTATGATTCTACTAGAAACCCCAACAGTATTTAAAGAAACTGGAGTATAATCTACATCTTTTTAAAGATTTTTATCTATTTGTCAGTGAGAGAGAGGGGAGAGAGAAAACAAGAGCATCATTCTAGCACACTTAATGCCAGAGATCAACCTTGGGACCTCACATCTCAGAGTCCAAGGCTTCCAGACTAACATAGCTTGAATTTTTATGGAAAAATAAAAGGTAGTCAACAAATTCTCTAAAAGAATGGTTACAGCAAATAAATGGTCAAACAAGTCTGAAACAGAGAAAAAGTTGGGAGACATACTACTTTTTAATTTCAAAACTGAAAGGCCATAGTAATCGAAACAGTGTGGTATTGGCAAATGGACAGGCACAAACCAATGGAGAAGATGGGAGCAGAGCTTGTTGAACTATGGAATGCAGGCCTAAGCCCACTTGTGGTTGTTTTTCATAAATAAAGTTTGGTTGAAATATATCCAGAGCTTCACAAGCATAGAGCAATGCTGTTGGTATCTCTCTTTCTCTTACTCTCTGTCAAAAAGAAAGAAAAATTAAGGCTTTCTGGAGCAATAGAGTTATTATTATCTAGGGACAGCACCCCAGTGATATTCCTTGTGGCTAAATAAATAAGCAAGTAAAGCAGTGAAAAAAAAAATTTTTTTTAGGATTCATTAACCAGAGAGTTTTATTTAATTAATTAATTAATTTAATTTCTTTATTGGGGGATTAATGTTTTACAGTTGATAGTAAATATGTAAAGCATACAACAAGTTGATAGTAAATATAATAGTTTGTACATGCATAACATTTCTCAGTTTTCCACATAACAATGCAATCCCTACTAAGTCCTCTGTCATTCTTTTCCAGGACCTGTATTCTCCCCCCACCCACACTAGAGTCTTTTAACCAGAGAGTTTTAAAGTCAAATTTGAAAATTGTTTCTGGTTCTGAGACTAGGTTTTTTTTTTTTTTTCCTTCACTTTGGGCAGGCAAATCACCATTCTAAGTTTTTTTTCTTTTTCTTTTTTTTTAAATTTCTTTATTGGAGGACTAATGTTTTATATTCCACAGTAAATACAATAGTTTGTACATGCATAACATTCCTCAGTTGTCCACATAACAATACAATCCCCATTAAGTCCTCTGTCATCCTTTTCAGACCTATACTCTCCCCCCCAACCCATCCCAGAGTCTTTTACATAACAAAAAATATATATATATACAGATTCCAGGATCATTTGCTTACATTTCTTGTTTTGTTTTGTTTTTACCAGATCACTGCTCTTCTCTGGCTTGTAGTGGTGTGGGGAATTTAACCTGGGACTTCGAAGTATAAGAGTCCCTTTGCATAACCATTATGATCCCCCACCCTGCTTACATTTCTATGATTGCTATTGTGCTGTAATAAACACTGAGTCCTGACTCTCGAGATTGACCAACCAGACAAGACAGGCAGTGACCTGAAACCTATTTAACATTATAATGCAATGGTAGTTCAATAAAACAAACAAAATCAGGCTTTTTTTTCTTCCTTTTTTTTTCATGTAGGAGATCTAAACAAATACTTATCAAGATATAAATTTAAAAAAAAAACTAACAAAGAAAAGAATCCTTTTTTTCCTCTTCACCAGGCAAGGATATATTTCTTTGCTTTATCTCATTCAAACATTGAAATGAAATAGACAAGGAGACCTTGCAAATCATGCCAAGCCCATTTCTAAACTGTTTCACTTCTGATACATTGGTTACCTTAAGAATGAGATAAACCAGAAGTTGTTTTTCTTTCCTGTTCAAGTAATTGTCTTGTTGCCTAGGAAGACAAGTTCTAACCTCAGGCTGTCTGTGAAAGGTTACCATCTTTTCTTTATTAGTCATTTCATTTTGTTTTGAGGTTTCCATTGAGTCTTGTCTGTTTTGAGATGTCCATTGAATTCTTAAAACGTGTTGTTCCAAGTTTCTGAAAATCTCGTGTAGCAAGTTATTGTATGTCTACTACATACACTGTGCTAAGTATTTTAGAAATATTTCTTTTTTCTTTTTTAATTTATGTATTCCCTTTTGTTGCTATTATTGATGTCATCATTGTTGTATAGGACAGAGAGAAATGGAGAGAGAGCAGGGGGGAAGACAGAAGGGGTAGAGAAAGATAGACACCTGCAGACCTGCTTCACTCCTTGTGAAGCGACTCCCCTGCAGGTGGGGAGCCAGTAGCTTGAACCAGGATTCTTACGCCAGTCCTTGTGCTTTGCACCATGTGCACTTAACCCGCTGTGCTACCACCCAACTCCCAAGATATTTCTTTTTAATTGGCAGTATGCATATGAAGCATGAGTAACAATCATTTCAAAAGCTGAAGAAGTTTCTTGAGATGAACAATATTACTATAGAGTCACTGCTGGTTAGTGAAAAGAACCAGTATGGTACAAGGTCTACGTGACTACAAAGTTCTTCACGTCTCCACCGTGTTACATTGATTAGATCAATATACAGTAACAATCTTCCTTCCTTCCTTCCTTCCTTCCTTCCTTCCTTCCTTCCTTCCCTCCCTCCCTCCCTCCCTCTCTTCCTTCCTTCCTTCCTTCCTTCCCTCCCTCCCTTCCTTCCTTCCTTCCTTCCTTCCTTCCTTCCTTCCTTCCTTCCATCACCTCCAGAGTTATTGCTGGGGTTCTGTGCTGGCATTACGAATCCACTGCTTCTGGTAGACATGACATATGTCTTCTTTCTTTCTTTCTTTCTTTCTTTCTTTCTTTCTTTCTTTCTTTCTTTCTCTCTTTCCATTCTATTCAATAGAGAGAAGTTGAGAGGGGATGAAGGAGATAGAGAGGGAGAGAAAAAGACAGACACTTGCAGGCCTGCTTCACCATTTGTGAAGAATCCCCACGGCACATGGTTATTCTTTAAAAAAAAAAAAAATCACCTTATTGTGGGAAATGTTGGTTTACAAGACTTATTGTCAGTGGTATAGAGTTCTGTATCTCCCCACAATAGGTATCAGCACATTGGGGTCAGTGCAGGGACAGTCATACAGGGAGAGTCAGACCTGGAAATCACAAGCATCCATCCCATAGCATATGAATACTTTGCAGCTCCACACCTGCACGCATGTCCCCCAGGCCAATGGGGAAGAAACCAAATGTAATTCAGGAAAAAGGATTGGGGCAGGTCTCAGAAAACACAGAGGAAATAAATACATTGCCCGTTTTGGGAAGGGTTTTTTAGTAAGGTAACCACACCTGGTGACCTCAGCGGACCAATAGGAAACTGGCCCAAATGTGAGGTAGATTGGATTTCAATGAAGATTTTCACATGGTAGGACTTTCTCTTCTCTTTGGGCCCTCGAGATCTTTTCCCTGAGCTTTTCTGCACTATTCTTACCTCACAACTATAATAAAGGAAGTTTGGACTTTGTGTATCTGATCACGGAGGCTGTCTTTATGTTTCTTTCAAGGAGTCCATGACAAACTCTCATAGGAGTGAACTGGTGATGTTGGGATTTCCACAGCTCTAGCCAGCTCCCTCCTCAACAAGCACACCACACCCTTCACCAACCTGTCTTTTTCCTCTGCCTTGGGACACTTGATCCCATATCATTTTCAGCTGAGCTGGTTAATTTTTTATGTGTTGGTTTGGGAACAGAACATTGGGTTGTAGGAAGGAACAGAATCATCACTATAGCTTTCAGGGTACCTTTATTTTGCATGGTGAGTCACAAAGATTAGTCCAGACCCCAAGAACCAGAGTGGGTTACCATGGATACAAGACTAATGGTAGAGATTCAGAGGCAGCCAGATAGAGAACATAATATCAACCAGCCTTTGCTTGCTTTCTTTTGTATTTAACAAAGACTATGCTACCTGCTCACAATAATTTTCTGCCAATAACCAAAGCAATAAGCAAACCTGCCCTCCCTTACTCCTCATTCCCCTTTCACAGCCTACCCTTGGGTGGTGTTCATCCATGGCCCTTTCATAATTGAGAGTGCCTTCTCAGGGTGAGAGAGATAGCATAATGGGCATTGGCAGGTCGATTCATACTTCCAGCCTGTCTCTCTTTCCCTAGTGTATGTGTGGGGGTGCTCTGGGGAAGCGGGGCTCCAGGACATATTGGTGGGGTCATCTGCTCAGGGAAGGCCGGTTAGCATCATGTTAGCATCTGGAACCTGGTGGCTAAAAAAAAAAGTTAACATATAAAGCCAAACAAATTCCTGACTAATCATGAACCTAAAGGCTGGAATAGTGCAGATGAAAATTTAGGAGTTTCCATTTTGTAGATAGTAGTCCTATTTTAGTTATATCCCAAAGGGCCCATGACTATGCTATTTTTTTTTTTTCTTTCTGAGTCTGACATCTGATATTCAGGTGGATCTAAATTATTTTTTGGGGAGATGATGTCATGGCTGGAAAAGGGGATAGAAAGCTGGATCAGGGAAGAGAGTAGCTCCCAAATATGGGAAAGGTGTATTAATATTGTTGACTGTAAACTCCATCGATTTGATCTGATCTGGGGCCCATATTCAGCTTAGGGGCCTATGTGACCTCTGCATCCCTGTAGATCTGAGCTCACATTCTGTGTATGAGAGGGATTCATTAGAGGTCTAGGCCCATCAGTGTCTGTTTGGGAATCTTAGGACTCCCCAACTAGGGAGAAGCAGGGGAGAAACAAGTTATAAGGCCCTTGGATGAATGTGTCTATACTATAAGACTATTCCTAGCAATAGTTGTTTCCAGTGAAGTTAAGAAAATACATGTGGGAAAAAGAAGAGAAAAAAGAAAATACATGTGGGACTGGGGAGATGGCATAATGGTTACACAAAAGTCTTTCAGAACTAAGGCTCTGAGGTTGCAGGTTCAATCCTCAGCACCACCATAAGCCAAAGCTGTGCAGTACTCTGGTCTTTCATAAAAATAAATATAATTGTATTTGTACATGTGTTCATGTCCTTGTGTGGTTGGTAGAAACTTTATGAATGAGTAATTCTCTCTACCCATACACTGAACAATACTGGTGCCTGGGTTTGACCCCTGAGTCTCAAAACCCTTGGTTATTAACCTAGCTCTAGTAGATAGTAATTAAATATATACCTACATAGTAATGCTAGAATATTTATTTATTTTATAACTATCTATGTAATTATTACATATTAAAATTACAGAGAAACTTATCACAATTATAAAATTTACTTAGTAAAAATTGAAAGCTGAGCAAGGACTTGCTGCCTGGTGCCATAGAAAGACCAACTTTTGTGTGAGAGGAAATTGCTGCATTGCCACTGAAACCTGCAACCCGAGGTTGGAGGATATGAACTCAGATCAACGTCCTGGTTTCCAGGGAGTGTCAGCCTTTTATTCGGGGGGGGGGAGTGTGGGGAAACCAGGAATTGAATCTGGAGGCAATCAGAGAGGGGTCAGAGATCCCTAGATCCCTTCTGTTACCATGAGGTTTCTCAAACTTCCTTCAAAAACAAAGTCTTACCTATTGATATTCTTCATTGTTTCAAGAGGGTATGGTCAGCAGGAAGGGAGTAGGGATTTAAGTCCCAGATTGTCCGTTTGTTTCCAGATTTAGCATATTAATTGCTGAAGTTAAATCCAATACATTTTATCAATCTCAAACCATTGCCTTGCTCCTGGACCAGATTAGACAGTCCAGTCCTTTTTATGGTGAGGTTTCTGAGTAACTACTACTAAAGACATTTGGATATTTTTTCAATCTTATATTATTCTCTGTTTATGAAGACACAAGATAAATGACCATAGATTTTTTTTATTGTATTAACTAAAGAGAAGCCATAAAACAAGCTGTCATCATTTTGTGCTTTCTGTAAAAACCTGAGGAATAATAGCATTCACTCTTCTTCATGATCTATTATTGCCTCCTAGTTAGAATAAGGACATTTAATAAAGTTATTCCCTGGATGAATTATCTGATGTCAAACACCCGCTTCACAATAAAGTTATAAGGGAATGTATTGTTCATGGACTTAGAAAATACATATCCATAAATGTCTACATTACTTAAACAATGTCAGAAAGTCTAAAATTTAAGTAGCTTCAGAAGTCATTTACTGTGAATTTGTTCCTAATGCCTGTTATTATTCAAGATAACAAAATTAAACAGCCCACAACCAACTATAAAATTAAAATTGAAAACAAACATAGAAATTCCTTACTTTTCAAGTATTTGGAAAGGCTGTGGCTCCTGATTCTATTACTTTTTCCTTTAAGATGATAGGATGGGGAGTCGGGCTGTAGTGCAGCGGGTTAAGCGCAGGTGGCGCAAAGCACAAGGACCGGCATAAGGATCCCGGTTAGAACTCCGGCTCCCCACCTGCAGGGGAGTCGCTTCACAGGCGGTGAAGCAGGTCTGCAGGTGTCTATCTTTCTCTCCTCCTCTCTGTCTTCCCCTCCTCTCTCCATTTCTCTCTGTCCTATCCAACAACAACAACAATAATAACTACAACAATAAAACAACAAGGGCAACAAAAGGGAATAAATTAATTAAATAAATAAATAAATAAAAAAGATGATAGGATGATACATAAAAAGTTTGTTTAAAAAAATCCTTGAGGGAAGTCAGATGGTGACACACCCAGTAGAGTGCACATGTTACATTGAATAAGAACCTGGTTCAAAACCCCTGGTCCCCACCTTTGGGGGTGAGGAGGGGCCTTATGAGCAGTGAAGCAATTCCGTGTCTCTCTTTCCCACTCCCTCCCTCCATCTATGTATATGTGTATGTGTATGTATACATGCATATGTATATGAATATATATGTATGTATATATTTTAAAATAGATAAATCTAAAGCTCATAGGAGTGGATAATGAAAGTTATAGCACACATCCTTCTGAAGTTAGAGGGTAAAGTTCTTCCATTCTTGATGTAGATACTTCAAAATGAGCATTCTTTCCCTGATTATGGTATCTGTTGTCATCAGTCAAGTGCTTAAACACTCTGACTATGGATGCTCTTACTGCTCTATGGCAATGGGGAGCCATGTAGGGGAAGAGTAGGTCCCTTATTCTGTAGACATTTTTATCCTGAAATTAAGACATACTAAGAGAAATTTTAATTCCAAATTAAAATGTAGACTGCATGCACTACTTGGAAAATACTCTGAGAAGACATTAGGAAAACATGGTTAAGGAGTGACTGATAGAACATCTTAAGATTATTCTTGTTTGGATAAGTTCTTCTATTTTTTTTTTAAGATTTTACTTACTAACTAGAAAAATAGGAGATAGAGAACCAGATATGTGGTGGTACATGTGCTGCTGGGGATTGAACTCAGGACCCTCATGCTTAAGAATCCAATGCTTTATCCACTGTGCCATCTCCCAGACCTTTAAACATGAAATGACAGACAGGGGGTTGGGTGGTGGCACACCTGGCTGAGTGCACATGTTACAATGTGCAAGGATCCAATTTTGAGCCCCTGGCCCCCCACCTGCAAGGGGAAAACTTTGAGAGTGGTGAAGCAGTGTTGCAGGTGTCTGTCTCTCTCCCTCTCTATCTCCTCCTTCCCTCTCGATTTCTGTCTCTATCCAGTAAATAAATATAATAAAAAAAATTACAGGCAGAATTTTTTCCACTTCTGGTGCTACAATATAAGGGCCAATTATTATTAGAAGTCTCTATGATCTGCTACCCTGCTCAGGGCCCTGTAAAACTAAGTAAAAGAATGGGAACTAACAAGACACTGCTAACAAGACACTAACTAACAAGACACTGCTAAGAACTAAAGACTAGGGGGTTGGGCGGTGGCGCAGTGGGTTAAACGCAAGTGACACAAAGCGCAGGAACCGGAGTAAGGATCCCGGTTCCAGCCCCCGGCTCCCCACCTGCAGGGGAGTCCCTTCACAGGCGGTGAAGCAGGTCTGCAGGTGTCTATCTTTCTCTCCCCTTCTCTGTCTTCCCCTCCTCTCTCCATTTCTCTCTGTCCTATCCAACAACGAATTGCATCAACAAGGGCAATAATAATAACCACAACGAAGCTACAACAAAGGCAACAAAAGGGGGGAAAAATGGCCTCCAGGAGCGGTGGATTCATGGTGCAGGCACCGAGCCCAGCAATAACCCTGGAGGAAAAAAAACAACAAAAAAACTAAAGACTACAGGTCCTAGAGATCTCTGCTCCAAACAACAAGGAAAAGGCAAAACAAACAAAAAGCCAAATAAAAATAGAAGTCCGATTATTGGATAAGGAGGAAACTCACGATAATCCAGTATATTGGCACATAAAAACTCCAAGCTAACTGCAGATGCCTAGACTCTGGCTCCTCCCATCTGATGTCTAACAATAAAATCCCTTATAAATCATGAGTAGCATTAAAATGAGTATCATTCTGATGATCTCCATGAACATATCTATGATATTATTTTATCTAGTGATATTATGAAGGGAAATATTGGAAGAAATAAGCAAACAGATGTTTTAAAATGTTTTTCTCTAGTTCAGCATGTAATATCTTCCATGCAGAGCAAAAGGAAGGGAAGATCTGTTGAATATAATAGTTCAATTTTTGAAAATCAACTTTTTAAATAGATATTTTTATTGATTTTATTTTAATAAATGATAGGGAGATACAGAGAGAAAGGCAGAAAATGACCAGAGCACTGCTCATTGCTGGGGACTGAACCTGAGACTTCAGATCCTCAGGCAGGAGTCTTTTGCAGAACCATTATACTGTCTCCTTAGTCCGAATATCAACTGCTTTAATCATCACAACTGCTTTAATCATCACAACTGCCATGGGAAAAGTAACTTTATGTATCAACAGTTAAAATTTTTTAAAAATTTCTTTATTGGGGGATTCAGGTTTTACAGCTGACAGAAAATAAACAGTTTGTACATGCATAACATTTCTCAGTTTTCCACATAATACAATCTGTTGGTATGCATGAGACCCCTTTTGTTTCATTTGGTTTAAATCCCCCCTGCTTAACACTATTCTATTTACATAACCACTTCATCCTATTTACATAACCACTGTTAACAAGTTCCACCCTCCCTCCAGGGCATTTGTGGTTCAGTGATAGGATTCTCGCCTAATCTGCCCCCTCTTTGTCACACTCTGATTTTCACCAGTCACTTTTCTCTCCACCCTCTCTATGTCACATCCTGTTTCCACCTTACTTGGCAAGTATATATAAAGACAGCATTGTGAGTTTTAGAGTACTGTACTTGAGTTTAACTTAGCTCGTCTTAGATTGTGCTGCGTCCTGCATGAATAAAGAGATACTGCCTACAACCCAGCCATGAATCCCGGGTTGTCTGTTACCCGCCCGTGAAGCCAGCCCAGCGAAAACAACATAACCCGTCAAAAACAACAACAATCCCCACCAAAAATCAGTTTCTTTTTTTGGTTTTCTTTTTCCATTTTGTTGCCCTTGTTGTTGTCCTTATTATTTTTGCCGTTGATGTTGTTGTTGTCGGATAGGACAGAGAGAAATTGAGAGAGGAGGGGAGACAGAGAGGGGGAGAGAAAGATCTGCTTCACCGCTTGTGAAGCAACCCTCCTGCAGGTGGGGGGCCGGGAGGGCTTTTTCATATCATGGTTTTTCATATATCCTCCACACCCTCCATCAACTTTTACTCTTCTTCCGGAGGACACCATCAGCTCCCTCCTGCCTCCTTCCTTTAGAAACCTTGAATTTGCTGCAGTAGATGTCTAATGAAGTTTTAGCCCATACTCTCCCTCGCTTCATCTCCTTAGTCCTTCCTATGTATGAGCTCATCATATTCATCCTTTTCTTTTTGGCTTATTTCATCAAATATGATTCCTTGAGTTCCATCCAATGAACAAAATCCTTAAGCACAGGAGCCTTCAGTACTTCTCTCTCTTAGTTTGGAGCACCACACCCCACAAAGAAGCCATATTTGATCATGACTCCCTCCTCTATCATTAGGCTTCCAGGATTCAGGGGGCACTTAGGATTCAAGGGTTAGTCCATGATATTTTTTCTTTCATAAGTTTTTTTTTTTTCTTTCCACATCTAACCTCATAGTGCTCTAACAGTTTCAGGATTTATTTTCTCTCTCTCTTTTTAAAGATTTATTTATTTAGTGGCCTGGGAGGTAGTGCAGTGGATAAAGCACTGGACTCTCAAGCATGAGGTCCCAAGTTCAATCCCTTGCAGCATATGTACCAGAGTTATGTCTGGTCCTTTCTCTCTCTCCTATCTTTCTAATAAATAAATTAAATATTTTTTTAAAAAAAAGATTTATTAATGAGAAAGGTAGGAAGAGAGAGAGAAAGAACCAGACATCATTCTGGTACATGTGCTCCTGGAGATTTAACTCAGGATTCATGTTTGAGAATCTAGTCCTTTATCCACTGCACTGCCTCCTGGACCACCAGGCTTTATTCTCTACATATATAAACTCATCTCACAGGAAATAACACAGTGGATAAAGCTTTGGACCCTCAAGCATGAGGTCTTGACTTTGATTCCTGGTATTGGATGTGCTATAGTGATGCTCTAGTTCTCCTCTCTTTATTAAAAACAAACAAAAAATAAACAAACAACCCTCTCTCCGTCTCCCAGTCCGTCTTCTTTGTCTTCAACATATCAAATTTTCAGACTTCGTCAAGAGCTTCAGTCAAATTTGAGTTACATATAATAGACATTCTCAAATCCCTTTGTTCCTGGATAACATGGTGGCCTTTATCCAAAATGACAGTGAGAGGAGGGAAAGAAATGACACAAAGAAGACATTTATAACTAGAAATGGAGAAATGTAAATTTCTGTAAATAAATGAAACTTGGCAGCAAGGCCCTTCTGAAAAACTGCCAACTTCTAACTGAAACCAAAATATACTAAAATGAAAGCGATGGGTCATTTTTTTCATGATAGATACAAAATGAAAGGGGAAAACTTGGAAGCTACCTGCTTAATCTGATCATGTTCAATAGTCAAGTATACTAATTCTTGTAGAAGTGTGGAAAGGAAGGGAATATTCTTTGTAGCTTGTTTCATGTCATTTGACCACTTAGCTTAACCAAGTAACCATTTCCAAACCTGAATTTCTTTTGTGTCAAGTGTGTGCTTAGTTTTCTGAGTTGCTACAATGAATACCAGTTAGAAAAAAGTGTAAGCAAGAGTGAAAGGAAAATACTTATCCTTTTCTTCTCCAAATATATATATATCCCTCAGACTTTATTAACTTTCTAGAAATGAGTAGAAAGTAATAGCATTGGGGTGGGGGAGAGACTGGTTGGTGGCACATAGTACTAAGCACAAAGACCTGTTCAAGGATCATGGTTTGAGTCTATGGTTCCTCACCTGCAGGTGGGATGCTTCACAATCTGTGAAATAAGTCTGCAGGTGTCTATCTGTCTCCCTCTCTATCTCCCTCTCCTCTCTTAATCCCTCTCTGTCCTACTGAATAAAGAGGAAAAAAAAAACACCAAAAGAAGTGGATGCATAGTGCTGACACCAAGCCCCAGCTAACTCTGGAGGCAATAAATTAAAAAATAATAATAGCAGTAGTAAATATGTATGTGAGGATAGGGGAAAGATAAGGAGTTCTGCAATTCATAGCTGCCTGTTTGAAGAGAGAAATTTTAGGTTGGTTGTTGTGCTTCATGCCATGTGTGCTTAATCCACTGTGCTACCACCTGGCCCCCAAGAGAAAGTAAAAAAAAATTTTTTTATATGTTATTTATTTTCCCTTCTGTTACCCTATTTTATTGTTGTTGTAGTTATTATTGTTGTTATTGGCGTCGTCATTGTTAGATAGGACAGAGAGAAATGGAGAGAGGAAGGGAAGACACAGGGGGGAGAGAAAGATAGACATCTGCAGACCTGCTACACCACCTGTGAAGTGACTCTCCTGCAGGTGGGGAGCCAGAGGCTTGAACCTGCATCTTTTTTTAAACTTTTTAAAAATATTTATTTTCCCTTTGTTTTTGCCCTTGTTGTTTTATTGTTGTAGTCATTATTGTTGTTGTTATTGATGCCTTCGTTGTTGGATAGGACAGAGAGAAATGGAGAGAGGAGGGGGAGACAGGGAGAGAGAAAGATAGACACCTGCAGACCTGCTTCATCGCTTGTGAAGCGACTTCCCTGCAGGTGGGGAGCCGGGGGCTTGAACTGAGACCCATATGCCGGTCCTTGTGCTTTGCGCCACCTGCGCTTAACTGCTGCGCTACCGCCCGACTCCCTTGAACCTGCATCTTTAAGCCAATCCTTACACTTTGTGCCACATGCCCTTAGCCCGCTGCTCTACCGCCTGACTCTCCCCAAGAGAAATTTTATGTCAACTAGAATCCCGGTAGGAAACACTATTCCCCACTTAAGACAGTTTAACTTTTACAGTTAGTAAAAGAACTATTTGGGGTGAAGGGTAGATAGCATAATGGTTATGCAAAGAGATTGTCATGCTTGAGGCTCCAAAGCCCCAGGTTCAGTCCCCTAAGCCAGAGCTCATCAGTGCTCTTATGATAAAATAAAATAAAATAATAAACTATTTGTAGAGGCAAGAGCTTGTTTTAGTGACTTGAGGCATGGTGTAGATGGAAAGCAGATGATACCATTTTTGCAGTGCTAGGGATTAGTCGCCATTTTTTATAGTAATCAGATATCAGAGACATGTCTTTCGTGAGTGTTTCCTCAAGGATGTCGAACTTTGATGCCTGAGTTGCACAGCAGATGTCATCGGCGTAGATGAACTTCCTTGAAGAAGTTTCTGGGAGGTCATTGATGTAAATATTAAATAGTGTAGGAGCCAGAACAGAGCCCTGGGGGAGACCACTTGAGACAAGTCTCCATCTGCTAGACTTGTCACCCAGATGCACCCAGAATCTTCTGTTTTGGAGAAGAAACGATATAGTGTTGGCCACCCATGGAGGCAGGCATCTTGAGATCTTGACTAGGAGACCACGGTGCCAGACCGTGTCATAGGCTGCTGTGAGATCAACAAAGACAGCACCCGTCTTTAAATTCTTCTGGAATCCATTTTCAATGTAAGTTGAGAGGGCCAGGGCTTGTTCGCAGGTAGATCTTCCTGGGCGGAAACCAGCTTGGGCGGGTGATAGGAATTTCTCTATAAGATGAGAAATACGTGACAGAAGCAGCCTCTCAAGGAGTTTGTAACACACCGAGAGGAGAGAAATTGGTCTATAGCTGGCGGCCAGTGTTGGGTCTTTCTTTGGTTTCAAAACTGCTATTATCTTCGCACGACGCCAAACTTTGGGCATAGACTCAGATTCCAAGATGTGGGACAGGAATGAAGCGAGCCACTTCTTTGCTGCGGGACCCAGGTTAAGAATGAGTTCTGGGGTGATGTTATCATAGCCAGCAGCTGTTCCCGGTTTAACCCTCTTCAAAGCGTCTTCCAGTTCAGACAGTGTAAAGGGAGAGAATTTTGGAGATGGACAAGATAACCTTGGCCTGGCGTGAGCTTAATGTGCAGCTTGGCGATACAAGAATCCGGCATGAAGCCCAGCCAGTCTATCTTGGCGTTAACTCTCGATCGCACTCTGTCATTTCACAAACATCTCATAAAAACTGCAGCAAAGGTGGGCGCGAGGAATAACATCATTGCAAGACTGGCCAGCTCCTCATGGGGCGCGAGCGCTTCCACACTACGATCATCCTCTCTGGCATTATGCTATTCCACTGCAGAATACTGTGCCCCAGTATGGTTCCGTAGCCCCCATGTCCACTTGGTCGATTCCAAATTATATTCCTCCATGAGGATAATTTCTGGAACCATCCATTCCACCCCGGTTCCATGGCTGCCAGTTCTTAGCAACATCGCCCGCCAGATATTCGTCGGGATGTGGCATCATCTAAGTTCATTTCCCACGTCTACGCTCGACCGGACCTGCCAATATACTCGAATATCTTCGCCCACCCTGTTCAACGCTTGACGTCTCTCACCCAATCTGGTCCCCTATGCCTACACTGAACTTCTCTGTTCCAGTCTCTTGGAAACAGAGCTGGCAGTCACCTGAGGTCAAGAACAAACCCCTCATCACAGACCCCTGCAAGCGTCAACCCGGCTTTGACCTAGCACGTTATGATTGGGCCCTCCTCAATCGCTATCGAACAGGCCATGGCCGGTGCGCCGCTGTGTTCCATCGCTGGGGAGCCAGAGACGACCCGAACTGCCCCTGCGGCTCCAGACAGACTATGACCCACATAGTCAACGACTGCCACCTCTCCAGATTCAAAGGAGGTCTCGAAACTTTACATCAGGCTCAACCTGATGCTGTTGACTGGCTACAGAAGAAGGGCAAACGCTAGAAGAAGAAGCAGGCCTGTGGGGAACAAAGGTATACCAACAGAGAAGGGTCCGTCACATCAAAGACTTAATAGATTCAGGACACCAAGGAAGGAAGCAGGAAATAAACCCCTCTTCCCTTTTTTCTTTCCCTTCTCTGCTCTCTTCCTTTCTACTCTCCTCTCTTTCTCTCCCCTCTCCTCCTCCGTCTCTTTCTCCTTCATCTTCTTTTCATTGTCTTTTTCTTCTTCAGCAGATATCTTCTACTGGTTAACTCAAACTTGCATAGAGAGCAAAGGAGCCCAGCAGTTGCAGTGCAGGTAGCAAAAACCTCTCTAGAGAGCAGAAGAAGTATGACTGTAGAGGATAAATGGAGACTAGCTAGGCTTCTTCACCACACTTTCAACCTCTGGTTAAAAACTTAGAACAATTGCTTTTCCTCTCTCCCATAAAACAGATTTCTAACAGACCGAACAAGTCAGATTATAAACAAAAGCCCCACTAATGGAAGCTGAACATGCCCCTGTTTCCCCTGCAGGCTTTGGAAACTGTATTATGGACACAGGCCACAAGACAGCAAGCTCTATGACTACCTCATCCATCTTCCCAAGGTTCAGTCCAAAACCCAGCTCCATAGAAGGTTGCAGCCCTTCTGTGACACTGAGCCATCACAAGGTTCTGTCCAGTTACCATGGATGCACCAGCCACAACAAACACTCCAGCATTCCACCCAGAACCCCACCAGCCACTGGCATCCTGGACTAATCAGTGATGTGGTTGAGGGGGAAGAGGATTCATAGATGAAGTGTGATTTCTTCAATATAAAAGAATAAATAAATAAATAAACAAATAAAATAAAACAATAAAAATGTGGAAACTTAGAGCAATAATTCCAATATGTCAATCTGAGGGAAATTTCTACCTTCAGGTCAGAATTAATTCCTCTCATTTTTTATAAGAAGAGGAAACTGATATCCATGGAGCTTGTTTAAATTCACACATCTGACAAGCTTCCGATGAATTTTCAGTCCAGTAATGACTTCCAGTTCAGGACTTTTCCACTCTACCACTCTTCAGCCTTTACAATACTGGGTCTACTCATGATCATATTTCTGCATCAGCTCCTCAGATCCCCTGTGTCTCCTTAGGAAAGATAAAGAGGGACCAATTTCTGACTATCTCTCTCAAATAAATAACACAAATAGGATAGAATAAAAAATAAATAAAGATAAGGATTTCCTTTCCAGGCAGGCATGTTTCACAGTGTTGGACCATTCACCTGAACAAGGTGAGAATGTCCCATAAATGAAACTGTGATTCTATCTAAATCCCAAGAACAAGCTAGATGGATAAGAAAAACGCTAGGGGGAGTCGGGCGGTAGCGCCCCAGGTTAAGCGCCTGTGGCACAAAGCGCAAGGACCGGCATTAAGGATCCCGGTTCAAGCCTCCGGGAGTCTAGTCAAAAGCAGTGAAGCAAGCAGGTCTGCAGGTGTCTATCTTTCTCTCCTCCTCTTGGTCTTCCCCTCCCCTCTCCATTTCTCTCTGTCCTATCCAACAACGACGACATCAATAATAAAAATAATAATTACAACAATAAAAAAAAACAGCAAGGGCAACAAAGGGGAATAAATAAATATTAAACAAAAAGAAAAACACTAGGGACTTGGGAAGTGGTACAGTTGCTAGAGCACTGACTTAGAAGCATGGGGTTATAAGTTCTATACTCAGCATTGCATATACCAGAGCAATGCTCTGGTTCTCATGCTCTCTTACCAAGAATAAATCTAGGGGAGTCGGGTGGTAGCACAGGTTAAGCGCCACTGGCGCAAAGTGCAAGGACCCACGTAATGATCCTGGTTGGAGCCCCCGGCTCCCCATCTACAGGGGAGTCACTTCACAAGCGGTGAAGCAGGTCTGCAGGTGTCTGTCTTTCTCTCCCCCTCTGTCTTCCACTCCTCTCTCCATTTCTCTCTGTCCTGTCCAACAACAATGCCATCAATAATAACAACAACTACAGCACAATAAGAAAACAAGAGCAACAAAAGGCAATAAATAAATATTTTAAAAAAGAATAAATCTAAAACAAACAAACAAAAACTTACTAGGAGGTACTTAATTCATCCAAATGCACTACATGTGTGCCATGTGGCAATATAAATGGATAGGTAAGGTAATGAAAATTCCAGGACTAATATTAGAGAGAACGATGGCTTTTGCCATCCAGGGGATACAGAGTACTTTTGGTTTCATTACTTTAGGATCAACTTTAGCGGAAGTCAAGGAATAGCTGACTTTTGCCTTAAGTCACCTCATGCTTTCTTTTTCCAAAATTCATTTCTACTTTCTATTCTCTCTCTCTTTTTTAATTTTTTAATTATATTTATTTATTTTCCCTTTTGTTGCCCTTGTTTTTATTGTTGTTGTAGGTATTGTTGTTGTTATTGATGTCATCATTGTTAGATAGGACAGAGAGAAATGGAGAGAGGAGGGGAAGACAGAGAGGGGAAGAGACAGACACCTACAGACCTGCTTCACCTGTGAAGTGATTCCCCCGCAGGTGGGGAGCCAGGGACTGGAACCCGGATCCTTACGCCGGTCCTTATGCTTGGTGTCATGTGCACTTAGCCCGCTGAGCTACTATCGACTCCCCCTACTCTCTATTCTCTGTTACCAGGAGTTAGTACCCGACTCCAGCATTTTAGACTGTCTTCAACCTTCTGCTTAGTTGGGGTTAAGCTTTTAGGGTTTCTTTTTCAGTGCCATCCCAACAGGGTATCTGCTAACCCATTTGTTTGATGCTCTTACATGGCATACAAATTTGTTCCCCTTCCCAAGAACACTTTCCATTTGCTCATTCCTGGCCCCTGTCTTCACATTTATAGTATCCCACTCTGATGCACACAGCCTCTGAGGGAACATTCACATACTCCTTTAGGCTCCCTGTACTCATCATATACCAATGACACAGGCAGCAGGGGAAAGTCATTTAGCACTACCTTTTAACTGAGATGCAGAGGAAGGTAATTGCCATGAAAAAAGCTCTTTTTCTATTGAATATATCAGAAAAATGCTTCTCATCAACCCTTGTTGCCAGCTCTGGAAAGAACACTGCCAGGTATGGATTTGAGGCCAAGTAAACCTTTCTTCCCTAAAAGAACATCTTGTTAACAGAGGCTCACTCTCATTTTCAAAGAACTTGTTCTATCTATGAGTCATTCATAGAAAGATCTTTTGGGGGAATTTTTATTTCACAATACCACCTGTCAAAATTTACTTTTCCTTTGCATATCTGTACCATTATTAATCATCTGATACTGTTGTATCAGATCAGCAGTGTCTGTATTAATAATCATCCTGCTTTATGGCTGGTGCATTCAATTGTTTAGTTGTAGAAACTGACATTAGGGGCTGGGGGAGGTCAGCCGGCATATCCAATTAAGTACACATTTTACCAAGCACAAGGACCTGTGTTCAAGCCCCCACTACTCATATGCAGGGGATCTGCTTCTCGAGAGGACTGCAGATCTCCCCCTCTCCCCATCCTCTCTCTTTCTCTTGTTCTATCTAATAAAAATTAGTAAGAAATAAAAAAGGAAAAAGTGGATTTATAGTGCCTGCACCAACTCACTGCAATAACCCTGCTGTCAATAAAGAAAAGAAAAAAGAAAAAAAGGAAAGAAACTCGGCTGGGTGATGGCATATTCAATTGAGTGCACATATTACCATGCTCAAGGATAGAGGTTTAAGTCTCCTGAATGGCTTCCTGGAGCAGTAGATTCATAGTGCAGGCACCAAGCTTTGCAATAACCCTGGAGGCAAAAAAAAAAATTAAAATTATGGGGCATGAAAAGGTGTACAGTAGTCATCAGTTAAATGCAAATTGAAGCTATGGTGGGACACAAACACAGACTCTGAGCATCTTGTGCATGTTTATACTAGAAGTGGGGGAATTGTTGGTACACGAACATAAGGCTGACATCAGCCTAAGAGCACACTATCAACATATGCAAACTCACAAAGGATTATGGGTGTGTGGGAACTTATTTAAGTGTGTGTTTTGAAAATGTGGTCTCTGTTCCTCAGCTGCAGCTCACTTTCCCTGTGCGCTCTTGGCACCTGCTTGCCTCCCTAAAAACCACAGTGCTTTGTCTCCTGGTAGCTGAACACATGTAGCCAAGCTCTGGTAACTAATTTATGGACTCTTGGCCAAAGCCCTGGCCCTAATGACTAGCAGATATTGCCTGTTTTGCTGCACTTAAATAATATCGTACTGTACCACTGTACCATGATGTAATAAACTCCCCATTTGCTTAAATCCTGAGCCGAAGCCATGTCTGAAGTCTCTTATTTTGTAATTTCTACAAAACTACAATGAGGGACAGATAATAGCTTACTTGGTTGGGTGTATAGGCCCAGTTTGAGCCCCAGCACCACATGAAGCTCCCTCTGGTGCTCTCTCTTTCCGTGTGTGTGTGTGTGTGTGTGTGTGTGTGTGTGTGTGTGTGTGTGTGTGAACAGAATTGAAAATCTAGATGAGGATCCAGGAATTTATGCATGTGTGAGGCTCCAGGTATGCAAAACAAATAAAAAAAACCTATATTAAGATGTGAGTAACTGAGATGCTAACACTCTACTGATTCATGTGTAAATTATACAAATACTTTGAAAAGTCCTTTGTCAATTTCATGTAAAACAGAGCATACACTAGAGGTGGGATGAGGGTAAGGGCTGGCCTGCCAACACCCATGTACAGTGGAGAAGCAATTACAGAAGCCAGAACTCCTACATTCTGCATCCCCAAAACAACCTTGATCCATACTCCTAGTGGGGGAAAAGTGATAGGGGAAAGAAGAGGGCTCTGAATTCCAGTTCTGTCAGCACTTAGAGAGAGAGAAGGGAAAGGAGAGGGACATTTGGAGGTAGTAATGGTGTCGTAAGTGGCTTGAAGGGAAAGAGAAGATTGGACCAGGAAGAAAAGGGGAGCAATTATGTACACATGTTGACAGTTGTAGAAATGATGGTTGACCCATGTCTATAACCTTAGGGAAACTGCAGTGGCTTGCATGGGGAGACTGAAGATTCAGAACTCTGGTGGTAGGAATGGTGTGGAATTATACCCTTGTTGACATGTAATTTTATAAATCAATATTAAATCACTAAAATTTTTTAAAAAGGAGACCATACATTGACTTTATATCCCAATTCTGTTTGTAAACATACATGTATACATATGTACTAAGACTGACATACAAAAAGTGGGAGGGGCAGGTAGTGGGGCACCTAGTTACATGTACATGTTACAATGCACAAGAACCTGGGTTCGAGCCCCTGGTCCTCATCTGCAGGGGGAAAGCTTTGTGAGTGGTGAAGTAGTGTTGCAGGTGTCTCTCTGTCTCTCTCCCTTTCTATATTCCCCTTCCCTCTTGATTTCTGGCTGTCTTTACCCAATAAAAATAAAGGTAATAAAAAAATGAAAAAACAGTCTTAAGTGGTCTGGGAGGTAGTGCAGTGGATAAAGCACTGGGCTCTCAAGCATGAGGTCCTAAGTTCAATCCCTGGCAGCATATGTACCAGAGTGATGTCTGACTCTTTCTCTCCTCCTATCTTTCTCATTAACAAATAAATAAAATCTTTTTTTTCTTTTCTTTTTATTTTTTTAAATTTTTTAAAATTATCTTTATTGGATAAAGACAGCCAGAAATCAAGAGGGTAGGGGAGATAGAAAGGGAGAGAGACAGAGAGACACCTGCAGCACAGCTTTACCACTTGCAAAACTTTCCTTCTGCAGGTGGGGACCAGGGGCTTGAACCCAGGTCCTTGAGCACTATAATGTGTGCACTCAACCAGGTGTACCACCACCCAGTCCCATACATAAAATCTTTTAAGAAAATGGTCTCAACAGCATTATTTGTAACAACTTTGTACTGACTCCAGCTCAAGTATCCATTAACTTTAAAACTGTCAGATACACGTTGTGCCATATCCATAGAGTAGAAATGCCATGTAACAATGAAAATAAACAAACTGCAGTTAAAAAAGAACCATCGATGGACTCCACAAACATACTATGGAGAGGAAAATATAGCCCAAAGGTGAATATTGGGGACTGGGCAGTGGCACACCGGGTTAAGCACACATAGTACAAAGATGACTATCATGTATTACACTTAAATAAACATTCATAGGCATAGATGAAAACAGTGGGAGTCAGCAGAGAGGTTGCCTTTAGGAAGGAGGGACAGAGTGGCTACTGGGACTAGGTGGAGGTGGCCTTTAGGATTGTGTTAATGTTCTTCTCAAGTTGAGTTAGTGGTTGCCATGTTCACTTGTGACAATCAACTAAATAGTCATGCTTTTGTTTTCTCTTATTATACTCCAGCTGAAAAACCTCAATCGCAGAGCTGGTAAGACTAGGTCAAGTAAATAACCAATCTCCTTGACCTTTTTTTTTTTTTTTAGCATGATCTTAATCCCTTCAACAGTTTCCCTGATTCTTCTTGCCTCCTCACTGTGTCATATAGTCCAGTGTTGTCTCCTTAGATATTACTCACTTATCAGTATTTCTTTCTTTCTTTCTTTTTTTCTGTTCATATTCTTTTTCTGAAAGTCCTGTTTCTTGTTAGGGGACTCAATTAGTCATGGCTAATGTTGTGTAACTGATGTGATTTCTCTTTCAGCTGTATTTCAGTTTGAAACAAAACAAAGCTCCTAAGTGTATTTTAGGGATTAGAGTCATACATTGCTCAGGCCATAGAGATAGTGTTTTGTTTTTAAGCTTAACACTCTGTAAATGAAACAGGGTAGTAGTTATGCCCAGATATGTATCCCAAGCATGTACTAAGGACTTGTTGCAGGTAAGCAGAGAAGTCTAGAGAAGGTCTTCTTTGTTTTTTTCAGCATAAGGGGTATCAGGAATGATCAGTTCCAGTGGCCCAGGAGATGGCACAGTGGATAAAGCATTGGACTCTCAAGCATGAGGTCCTGAGTTCAATCTCTGTCAGCACAAGTACAAGAGAAATGTCTGGTTCTTTCTCTCTCTCCTCCTACCTTTCTCATAAATAAATAAACAAATCTTAAAAGAAAAGAAAAAAGAATGACCAGTTTGATGGATGACTGAGTCATTTCAACATGGTGGTGGAGGAAATATCATTCATACTGAGCACTGGCAGTGACTTTGAATTCTCTTACTGAAACATTTCTTTTTTGGCATAAATATCAGGGTGTGGTGATGATGACTAAGCAGATGAGAACATACACTGGATTCTTCTAATCCAAGAAGTACAGACCAGAGTATGTGGACTGAAAAAAAAGCTTTTTTTTTTTTTTGCTCAGTTTTAATAGATTTAACATTGGCTTGTAGTTTATAAGATTATAGGTGTATAGTTTCAGATGTATGCGTGTACACAGTGCATTTACTACCAAAATTCCAGTGTCATCACACCGGTTGGAACTCCTCCACCCCCACACACATATGGGAAGCCTTTTCCTCTCATCCCTTGAGTTTCCTGACTTAACTATTCTTTAACATAGTACTTGTACTTGCTGAATTAATTTCTTAAAACTTATTTTTATTAAACTTTTAAAAAATTTTCTTAGACACAGAAAAGCAGATAATCAGAGAGAGGGTGAAAAAAGATCACAGCAATGTAGCTTTCTTCAATGTGGTGGGGGTTGGGTCATGCACTTAACAAAGCAATGCACTATCCAAATGAGTTGTTTCCCCAGCCCTTGATGAACTGTCTTAAGGTTATCACTCAGCAAAGGAACTAAAGAAGTGAGTGCTTTCCTTGGTTCTCTGAGTAAAGGTTTTATAGTGGGAAATAATCTTGGAAATCTTTGAGATGATATACAAAGAAATGGTGTGTAGACTTATAGCCAAGTTGGCAGCAGACTAGCAGATCTTGCTTTCTTTTGCCATAACTGGGTGAAGGAGATATCACAATGATTATGCAATCAACACTCATACCTGAGGCACCAGAGGTCCTAGGTTCAATCCCCTGCACTACCTTAAGTCAGAGTTAAGCAGTACTTTGGTAACAACAAAACAATCTTTTGCTACCACTACAACAACAAAAACTACAACATACATGGGAAAAAACAACATAGAAATGAGCTCAGAGTTGAGAAAAACTAACAATAAAAGAAAAAAAAAAACAGAATCTAGGAAGTGAGACAGAGTGATGGTAAATATTTTAAAATAGAGGTAAAGACTGGTGCCTAACTTGAAGCTCCCACTCACCCAGTTGCTGTCACCTCCCAGTTCTGAGCAGGTACCTTAGCTACAGGTTCTAATCGGGATGTTGCCATCCACATCCTCCTAACCTATCTTGGTCCCCCTGCAGCTGATCTCTTCCCTTCACAGAGTGTTGGTTCTAGTCTTGATAGAGAATCAAATATAATGGGAAGGCAAAGTCAATCACCTACAATAAAGGGCCAAGATAGTAGATTTAATAAAATTGCAACTGGGAATGGTGGTGCAGTAATGTATTTTGAGGAGGTGAGAGAATATATTTCTAAAACATTCATAAGCTTGTTAGCTGAATTTCCCCCCCAAACAAATAAAAACTATTATTTAAAAAATGAAAATTAAAATCCAAAGAGAAAAAAAAGAAGTTTGATGCTGAATAAAACTGAAATATTTTGCATTTGATGAATGTAGTGAGTGACCATAAAAGGAAGAAATCATATTTCCATGTATCTGTGGGCTTGGGTATAGGTGTGCAAAACCTGAAAAATATTCATAAACCAAACTAAGACTGAGGAAGAAAACTGTGATTTTTCATGTTCCCTTTTAACCAGTGTTTATAAAGTTCCTCTATTGGCCAGATAGTTTTCTATCATATAGGATTTAAAAATAAAAAATACAGTTCTACTTCCTCTTGAGGATGGATCACTATTTAACATAGTTATTTATATATTTTCTTTGTGCTTTCTTTTCTCTGAGTTCCAATAAGAAAAGCAAATCTATACATAAACTAAAGCTGCCACACTAAATACTAGTGAGATTTTTGCTTGTCAGCAATAGCAAGAGATTTTCTGTGGGATTTATAAATGCACTTAAAATTTGAATAATGCATTGTCTAATAACAAGAAGAATATTTTAACAGACAGTCACTAGGGCAGAATTAACAATAAGTGTGATATTGCCTGTAGTTTCTTCACCTTAAAAAATAATCTGCACTACTGCCTCTGTTGACCTCAACTAAACTCACGCTACCAGTGTTACATGTCATGTTATGTTGCTACTGACTTGTTACTGCAGATTATTTTCAGAGACACCAAGCCTGAAATGTCAACCTCCCAAATCCTCTAATCTGGTGAGATCTTTCCTAACATATGGTACTACCTAGTTCCATTTCAGATGGCACATTGTCTAACTAAGTGACAGATACTAGATACAAGCTAGGGTTTAGAGCACTGGGTACAGGTGTGCATGTATCCATAAGCAAGGAGCAACTAAATAACTCAAAGTAAAAGTGCTTAATAGCCAGCCCTCTGTTATTAGACTTAGACCTAATAAGCCTGAGATCCTAGTAGAAGGGCATAAAAAGGCATCATAAATTCTCTAATGGATTAAATTTAGACCCAGTAAGCTTGGCAATCTAGTAGAAAGACCCAAAGAAGTCATACCCATATGCCCAATACTAGTTTGGATACAACAAATGACACTCAACACTTAAACAACTGGGAGAAAGTCTAAGCTCATCAAATAAAGAAAGGACTACCCAAACTAGATAAAGGCAAGAGACTGGATGACTTACTGATGAACTTTTTGGTCAATAACAGGCCACCCTAAGATCTGGGGCCCTAGTTAGGGAGTCCTGCACAAATGTGATGAGCCTAGACTTTTTTTTTTTTTTCCTTCCAGGGTTGTTGCTGGGGCTTAGTGTCTGTACTATGGATCCACTGCTCCTGGTGGCCATCTTTTTTCCCACTGGTATTGTTGCTGCTATTATTGTTCTTGTTGGATAGGACAGAGAGAAATTAAGAGAGGAGGGGAAGACAGAGAAGGGGAGGGAAAGAGAGACACAAGCAGACCAGCTTCACCACTTGTGAAGTGACACCCTGCAGGTAGGGAACCAGGGACTCAACTGGGATCCTGGCACTTGTCCCTGAGCTTCCCACTATGTGCACTTAACCCAGTGCCCTACTTCCTGGCTCCTCCTCCTCCTCTTCTCCTCCTCCTTTTCTTCTTCTTCTTCTTCTCCTTCCCCTCTCCCTCTCCTTCCCCTCTCCCTCTTCTTCCTCTTCCTCTTCCTCTTCCGCTTCTTCTTCTTCTTCTTCTTCTTCTTCTTCTTCTTCTTCTTCCTTCTTCTTCTCCTTCTCCTTCCCCTTCTCCTTCTTCTTTTATTATTAGTGATTTAATAATGATTGACAAGATTGTAGAGGGCCACAATTCCCACCACCAGAGTTCCATATCCCATCCCCTCCATTGGAAGTTTCCCTATTCTTTATCCCTCTGGGAGTATGGACCTAAGATTTTTTGAAAAAACTTTATTTATAAAATGGAAACACTGAAAAAAACATAGGACAAGAGGGGGTACAATTCCACACAATTCCCACCACCAGAACTCCTTATCTCATCCCCTCCCCTGATAGCTTTCCTATTCTTTAACCCTCTGGGAATATGGACCCAAGGTCATTGTGGGGTACAGAAGGTGGAAGGTCGGGCTTCTGTAATTGTTTCCCCACTGAACATGGGCATTGGCAGGTTGATCCATACTCCCAGCCTGTCTCTCTCTTTCCCTAGTGGGGCAGGGCTCTGGGGAAGCAGGGATCCAGGACACATGGAGGGGTCGACTGCTCAGGGTAGTCCAGTTGGCATCATGATAGTATCTGGAACTGGTGGCTGAAAAGAAGAGTTAACATATAAAGCTGAACAAATTTTTGACTAATCATGAAACTAAAGGCTGGAATATTGCAGATGAAGATGTGGGGCCTCCATTTTGAAGATAGCTATTGGTCTATTTTAGGTATATTCCAAAGGGCCCATAGCTATACTAGTTTTTTCCTGATCCTGACATCTGATATGCAAGTGGACCCAAGTTACTGCCTGGGGAGATGATGTCATGGCTGGAAAAGGGGCTAGAAAGCTGGATTAAGGAAGAGAGTAGCTTCCAAATATGGTAATGGTATATAAATATTGTTGACTGTGAACCCCATCAATTTGATCTGGGGCCCATATTCAGCTTAGGAGCCTATGTAACTTCTGCATCCCTGTAGGTCTGAGCTCATATTCTGTGGTCATAAGTAGGAATGTTTCAAGCTGCCCCAATTTCAGGACTCATCTTCCTTAGGTGGTAGATAAAGTATGTTATCCTACCTTCCTTCGGAATGGAACATTCTTTACCATTGTTGGTCCACACTGAGGGCCAGGTTCATAGGGGCCTACAGAGGGGTCCATTATGTTGTTCCTGATGGAGATGATCAGTGACAATGGAGAGAGGTATCTACTTGAGGTCTAGGCCCATCATGTCTGTATGGGAATCCCAGGACTCCCCGACTAGGGCCACAGCTGATGGGATGGGGCGCCTGATAGCGACTAGAGAGTCATCATTAAAGTATGCCAGTCTCTTGCCCTTATTCAACTTTTGTAGTCCTTACTTTGATAAGGTTAAATTTGAAGTGACTGAGGGAAGTACAACAGGAAGTAGGTGAGGAAGGTATCTAGGTCTAAGTAGAAACTATTTCATTAGTAACTTTATGGTGTCTTTTTAGGTCTTTCTACTTGCTTGCTTCATTTATTGACTCACTGCAAACTACTGTGCACTTTTGCTTTCAGGTATATATTTTGCCCTAATTTATGTACATGTGTACATCTTCCCTATCTCATGGGATCTGGTCTCTATCTAGGTTTGGGGGTTTTGTTAGGAAGTGAACCACCTAAAATGGAATTAAGGAATCCTATGAGAAAGGAAAGGTCTTGAGGTAATGAGGCTGAGGGGTTGACATTCCACACTTGATGTCTCTGCACACAGTCCGAAGTGAAGAATGCCGAGGTGGTACTGGTTGCATGGGATCAGTAGATGCAGTAGCAGTTGTTATGAATTAAGAGAAGCATGTAAGAAAGTGAGCCTTACCTTAGTTAGAGGTTCCAGGACTGGAGGAAATATGGGGCTTTATAGAGGAAGCAGGAGGTTCCTGCTGTCTTAGGGTTTAAGAAGGCAATAGATAGTTATTACTATAGTCAAATTATTTGGCAATTGGGTTAACTTTGAAAATCCTATTGTTAGGATTTGCTGTATTATACATGACATCACCATAATTTATGATCTTCAATGTTATCTATATATAGAGGTGTCTTATAAAGTAACACCACCAGTTGCTTCTGTTTTCCCTGGTCTAAGATTTTAGGAGAGTCAACAATTCAAAGAACAAGTCATTATTAGAAATGTATTAACAATTTGAGACCACTGTTAAAATTCAGTCTGATCACACATTTGAAGTCTTAAGTGCTTAGACTGAAGGAACATATACTCAAGACTATGGTCTGTGCATTAAAAAGTTTGAGACATTCAATCAGTTTTTCCCCTCTCATATTAATTAAATAGTGATTTATGAGACTACAAGTTAATAGGAGTATACATCAATACCATTCCCACCACCAAAGGAATGTGTCCTGATCCCATCCCCTCTCTCCCCACTCCACCCCCTAGTGAAGCTGAACATCTACTCTCACCCTCCACCCAGGAATTTTTACTTTGATGCCCTACTCCAAACTCAGTCAGATATTGCTTTGATTTTCCCTTTCTGTTCTTCTTTCTCAACTTCTATTTATAAGTGGGATCATCCCATACTCATCTTTGTCTTTCTGACTTATTTCACTTAACATAATTCCTTCTAGTTCCATCCAAGATGAGTCAGAGAAGGTGGGTTCATTATTCTTAATAGCTGCATAGTAGGACCAAAGATCTTTATAGGGAGTAGAAGGTGGAAGGTATGGCTTCTGTAATTGCTTCTCCACTGGACATGGGTGTTGATAGGTTGATTTATACTCCCAGCCTGTTTCTGTTTTTCCCTACTGGGGTAGGGCTCTGGGGAGATGGAGGTCTAGGACACATTGGTGAAGTCAACAGCCCAGGGAAGTCAGGTTGATGTCTAGCCTTCTAATAGATCCTTCTCTCTACAATCAATGGTCACTTTTATCAGGAACGTCATCATAAGCCCTCTCATGGACCACTCTAGGAGCTTGTCCTCCCTACAAAGTAGCAATGGTAGAGAGGGCCCCACTCTCTGAAAAGTGACTGGGTCATCCTACCCTGCCACTCAAGGAGGATCAGTCCTTAAGTGAGTGCAGCCTAGAATTTTCCTAATTACGACCATGAATACCAAACTCAGTATAACTCTGAGGTTATATAGGTTTCTGTGCTACATATAAATATATACATATTTATGGACCCTGGGTCATGTTGATGGTGTTAATTTTAGTCAGAGTTTTTTTTTTTCAAGTTGGGGAGCTACTCTCTGCCATAATCCAACTTTCTAGCCCTATTTTAAACTCTGATACCATCTTCCCATACAAGATATTTGTCCACCTCCATGTTAGCTACCAAACTCAAGCAAAAACTACAAAAGTCATGCCCCCCTTGGAACATACCTAAGATAGACTTCCTCACCTCTTTCTTTTCTAATATCCCTATTCTCACCTGCTCTATTCCTACTTTTAGGTTCCTGTTCATTAATTATTTTGTCCTACTTTATATCTTACTGCCTTTCAGTCACCAAGTCGTGGATGCTACCATACAGATGACTTCACAAATGTGTCCTGGAACCTCACCTCTCCAGAGCTCTATCCCACTAGGGAAAGAGAAACAGGCTGGGGGTATGGATCAACCTGCCAATGCCCAAGTCCAGTGGAGAAGCAATTACAGAAGCCAGAACTCCCATCTTCTGTACCCCCAAAATAACTTTGTTCCATAATCCCAGAGGAGCAGCAATGTTAAGGGAAAATGACTAGAAGGCTCTGAACTCCAATTCTGTCAGGACCCTGAGAGAGAAGAGAGAGAGAAAAAAAAGGACACTCAGAAGTGGTAATAGGTGGGGAGGGGGAAAAAAAAAATAAAATAAAATAAATTAAAAAAAGAAGTGGTAATAGGTGTAGGAGTGAATTAGAAAGGAAGAGAAGGCAGGACCACAGGGAAAAATGGACAAATGTATATAAATAAAGAAAAATCATTATTGAAATAATAGTGTGTACCTGTAATCTTGGAATAACTTCTGTATCTTCCAATGAAGGGAATGGGGATATAGAACTCTGGTGGTGGAAATGGTACAGAATTTACCCGTTATATTATAATCTTGTAAATCAACATTAAGTCACTAATAAAATTTTTAAAATAATGTGCACTTCTCTGTTATAAAACTTACATCTGTTTACTGTATAAAATATGGTAAATTAAGAAAATAACATAGAGACAGTAGGATTCACCCATGATTTGTACATACTAGATGTTTCCAATATATTCTCCAAATACTAACATTTGAAAAATTGTGGCCATGTCCTATGTGTAATTTTGTATCTGTCTTTTCTCAAGTCACAAAATATTTTTTCAAAAATATAATTTTGAGGGCCAGGTGGTAGCACGACGGGTTAAGCACACATGGAGCGAAGCACAAGGACAAGGTAAGGATCCTGGTTTGAGCCCCCGGCTCCCTACCTGCAGGGGGGTTGTTTCACAAGCAGTGAAGCAGGTCTGCAGGTGTCTGTCTTTCTCTCCCCCTCTCTGTTTTCCCTTTCTCTCTGTCCAATCCAACAACAACAACAACATCAATGACAACAATAACAATAATGACAACAAAATGGGGAAAAAATGGCCTCCAGGAGCAGTGGATTCATAGCGCACGCACTGAGCCCCAGCAATAATCCTGGAGGAAAAAAAAAGAATATGAAAAATATATAAATGATTATAAAAACTGCATGACAAGGCTCTTTCAATAGTAACTCTTCCAAAAGACACTGGTAAATAAAATGTCTTAGAAGATATATCTGGATATTTATCAATTCTAATCACTTGAGGGTAGCCATTAGATATTAGGTTTTCCATCTCCATTGAAATATAAATAAGATAGACTCCACTATTAAAAGATAAGAGGGGGGGTCGGGCGGTGGCGCAGTGGGTTAAGCGCATGTGGCGCAAAGCACAGGGACCAGCATAAGGATCCTGGTTCGAGCCCCGGCTCCCCACCTGCAGGGGAGTCCCTTCACAGGCGGTGAAGTAGGTCTGCAGGTGTCTATCTTTCTCTCCCCCTCTCTGTCTTGCCCTCCTCTCTCCATTTCTCTCTGTCCTATCCAACAACGAACAACATCAAAATGGCAATAATAATAACCACAACGAGGCTACAATAAGAAGGGCAACAAAAGGGGGGGGAATGGCCTCCAGGAGCAGTGGATTCATGGTGCAGGCACCGAGCCCAGCAATAACCCTGGAGGGAGAAAAAAAAAAAGATAAGAGGAAGAGGACTATTCCCTTAAGTAATCTCATAAAGATACTCACATTTTTAAATTTAAAAGATAAAAAAGGTTTTTTTATTTCTTTCCTTTGAATAGTTTTACTGGGGAAAGAATTATTTATAAAACAGTTGCTGTAACATGCATATATTTTCTCAACTTTCTCTAATAGGTGTCTGCATACCACTTCCACCACCAATTCAGGTTATCTCCACTGTCATACACTGGGGTCCCAGCACCTGCTTAACTTCTTCCCCTACAGAGCTCTTGGCCTTGCTGCAACAGACCATGCCTCCTCTGAAGTTTCACCTTATGTCTTGTCTGTCTTCCTTTCTTCCTTTTCATTTTAAGAAATTATATTCTTTTTAAATTATTTATTTGTTTATTTGATAGATCAGAGAGAATTTGAGAAAGGGAGGAGAGACAGGGAGAGAGACACCTGCAGTCCTGCTTTATCACTTATGATGCTTTTTTCCTGCAGGTGGGAGGTTGGGGGCTTGAACTTGGGTCCTTTCACATAGTGACATTTATATACAACCAGCCTGGCCACTCTTCCTTGCTCTTAAATTTCACCCATGAGTAAGATCATCTGGTATTACTTCTCCTGGCTTATCTCACATAACATGATTCCTTCTACTTTCATCCAAAATGAGGAAAAGGTGAGGATTCCATCATTTCTTATAGCTGAGTTGTATTCCACTGTGTATACACACTACAGCTTAACCAACCTTCAGTCATTGAGCATCTGGATTGCATCAATACTGGTGTATTACAAATAGTATCGCTATGAACTTAGGTGTACACATAGCTTTCTTTGGATACACCCAAATAAGAGCAATTTCTGGATCATTGGGTAGGTCTGTTTCTAATGTTCTGACAAGTCTCTAGACTATTTTCCACAAGGATTGAGTGCATATAAGTTCCCACCAGCAGTAGAGAAGTGTTCCTTTTCCCTATATCCACACCAGCACTTGTTGTCCCTGTCCTTTCTAAAGATACCCTTCCCAAAAAGGAAAGATGTACTACTGAGTTCGAGGACATCTTTGTATGACATATATCAGACAAAGGGTAAATAACCAAAACATAAAAAGAACTCACAAAACTCAGCAGCAGCAACAATAAATCAAACAACCTTGTTAAAAAAAATGGGTTTAGCACATGAACAAATTTTTACCAGAGAAGATAGCCAGTTGGCCAACACACACACACACACACACACACACACACACACACACACACACATAAATGCACAAAGTCACTGATTATCAGAGAAATTTAAATAAAGACAAAAAATAAGATACACCTTCATACCTGTGAGAATGTTTTTTTCTTTTGGGGGCCGAGTGGTAGTACAAAGAACAAGGACCCAAGGAAGGAACCCAATTCTAGCTCCTGGCTCCTTACCTGCAAAGGGGTCTCTTCGTAAGTGGTGAAAGAGGTTTGCAGGTGTCTTTCTCTTCCCCTCTCTATCTTCCCCTCCCCTCTCAATTTCTCTTTGTCCTGTTCAATAAAAAAATGGGTAAAATGTCCACCAGGAGCAGTGGATTTGTAGTGCAATCATCAAGCCCCAGTGATAACCCTAGAGGCAAAAAAAAAAAAAAAAAAAAGTTTTCTTCTTTCTAGGATACTAGGTCCTAGACAAGCACTGAAGAATAAATTGGTCCAGCTTCTTTCATTTGACCTAGGACTGTGGATGTCTTACTGGTTTATCAAGGATGAAATGTACTGTAGTGCATTTACTTAAAGTGTCTTGGGTGATGTTGAGGGGAATCTTAAAGTACTTTGGGAATAGTGACAGATCTCAGAGATACTGGACATGAACACTGAGAACTAGAGTGATTCAGTGAAGTTGTAGGAAATGTGATACCTCATTGTCCTCTTGACAGCAGGACTTCATTGATCCTTGTCTTTATTACCATGACTCATCCTTTTACTGCCAATTACTTCAGCTTCTCCTTTATGTCTCTTCTCTGCTCTGCCTAAGGGTTTCAGTTTATTCGGAACTTGTCCTTTTTAAAGTTCCTCAGAGTTTCTTACTATTACCTCACATTTAATCTCATCCTCCTATCTCCTATCACTTAACTGATTTTTCTCTTCCTGTTCTGAATCCACATTCTTGAAAGATAATGGGTTTAAGCAAACACCACAATGTCTGTTTAGATAAACTGTTCATCTCAGATCACCTACTGGCCCTTCCTACTCTTGAGTTACGTGGTTCTATGCAGGGGATTTAGTTGTCTCTAAAGGGGTATCTAGCAGAAGCAGACAGAATGGTCCCTTTGCTACACTTTATATTTGATGGGGGAGGGACGAGAGTTGGTGGCTTTAAGCAACACAGACTTATTCTCTAGAATTTTTCCAGGTCAGAAGTTGGAGATTAGTTTTCACTGTGATAAAATTAGGGTCGAAGCAGGGATATGTCCTTCTATAAGCTTAAAGGAAACCTGTTTCCTGACTTCTAGAGCTTTCTAATTACCTATATTTATGGACTTCTGTTCTCTTTCTTTCTCTCTCTCTCCTCTCTCCCCTCTCCCCTCTAACCCCTCTCCTCTCCTCTCCTCTCCTCTTCTTTTCTCTCTCTCTCTCTCTCTCCCTCTCTCTCTCTCTCTCTCTACATATATATATATATATATATATATATATATATGTATATATCATAGCACAGATCTGCTCTGCCTTATGGTTGTACACACACACACACACACACACACACACACACACGGGACGGGACAGGGAGGGCTGGGATGGGACTAAACCTAGGATTTAGGAACCTCAAACATGAGACTCTCTTTGCATAATCATTAAGCTGTCTACCCCACCCTTCTTTTTCTTTCCCTTCCTAGCCAGCAACAGAGCATCTTCCAACCTCTTTCATTGGGTCTCTCTGCTTCCAGTCATAGCTTCTTCTATGCCGTTTCTTTGCCACACTCTTTTTGTTTTGATTAAGAAATGTGTTTCTAACTATCTCTAAAATAACATGTTTTTTCTTTCTTTAAAATTTTATTTATTTTTCATACCATTTAAGGTCTTTATTTTATTTTAGTGAGAGAGAAGAGAGAGAGAGATACAAAGAGAAAGACACATAGAGAAAGGCTAATGCACTGCTCAGCTGTGGCATATGGTGGTGCTAGGGACAGAATCTGGGATTTCAGAACCTCAGGCATGAAAGTTTTTTGCATAGCTGTTATGCTGTCTCCCCAGCCCAGTAATATATTTTCATGACAAAATTCTCCTGACTCACTTTAAATAATAATATTATGTAGAAATAACAAGGAGACTGGTAGTTGCTAAGGGCTAGGTGATGAGGGAAAATGGGAGCTGCTGGGCAACTGGTACAAGCTTTCATTTGCAGGGTGAGTAAGGTCTGGGCACTTTTTGTGCTGCATGGTGACTGCAGTTCACAATATACTAGTAGTGTACCATATACTTGAGAGTTGCTGAGAGTAGATCTCATATGTTCTTAGGACATGGTATTAAAAAAGATAGATAATCCTGAACTCCTTGGGTGGACAACCAACTAATGTGTCCCAGAACAAACCTCTCCAGTGCCCTACCCTATTAGGGAAAGAAAGAAACAGGTTGGGATTATGTATCAACCTGCCAAGGCCCATGTCCAGTGGAGAAGTAATTAGAGAAGCTAGAACTCCTACCTTCTGTACTTCAAAAAGAATTTTGTTCTCTACTCCTAAATGGGGAGAAATGTTAGGAGATGACTAGTGGACTGTGAAACTCAGTTCCATCAGGGAATTGAGAAAGAGGAACAGGAAAAAAAAAAAAAAAAAAGGAAAGACATTCAGAAGTAGTAATAGGTAGAGGTGGTGAGGGAGAGGACCACCCAGAAATAAAGAGTGGTTGCAAGTGTAGGTGTGGCCTTTGGCTTTAAAAAAACATGACCTTTTAGGGCCCATCCTGTCTCTCTCTCTCTCTCTCTCTCTCTCTCTTTCTCGGGACCACCATGTGAACATAAGACCCGTGAGTTCCCTTTTCTCTTTCTATCTCTTTCTCTTTCCAAACATGTTTCTGTGTCCGATAAAGTTTAAAATTATCTGGGTAATCATGCTCTCTTACCAATTCTTTGCTAGGAAAAGGCATGGCAAACTTATAGTGGGGGACAAATGTTGTTCCTCCCCCCATCCCCATTATTCCTTTAACAGTGTGACTTAGGAAGAGAAGGCAAGGTCGTAGAAAAAAAATGGGCAAAAATAAAGGTAGATAGATGGATAGACAGACAAACAGTTATAGAAATAATAGTCAACCCATATGTGTGACCCTGGGAGAAACTGCAATTTCCAATGGGGGGATGGAGACACAGGACTCCAGTGGTGGGAACAGTGTGGAATTATACCCCTGTTATCTTATAACTTTGTAAACCAATATTAAATTATTTGGGAGTCGGGTGGTATCACAGCAGGTTAAGCGCACGAGGCTCGAAGCCCAAGGACTGGGCATAAGGATCCTGGTTGGAGCCGTCGGCTCCCCACCTGCAGGGGGGTTGCTTCACAATTGGTGAAGCAGGTCTGCAGGTATCTCTCTTTCTCACCTCCTCTCTGTCTTCCCCTCCTCTCTCCATTTCTCTCTGTCCTATTTAACAACAACATTAATAACAACAACAATAAAAAACAAGGGCAACAAAAGGGAAAATAAATAAACAAAAAATTAAAAATTACTAATAAAAAAAGAAGAAAAAGTAACTATGTGAAGTGATGAATATGTTAATAAAAGTATGGTAATTATCTCACAATATACTAATTACCACATTGTACACCTTAACTATGTATAATGTGAATCTCAATTGTAGTTCAATGAAGCTGGAAAAATTGTCATGTTATTTAGCTGTTTACAAGATGATGTTAATAGGAATATATTGAGCCAACATTTTCTTCAAAGTTGTTGAAATTTAATATCATAGGGACTCTATTCATGATTTACAATGTTTCACTGGTTTTTTACTAAACTTACTTGCTAGAAAGGTAAATTGTATTTTAACAGCTAATGTAGAACTGTGCCTGTGGATATGAGAGACAAATAAAGATGGGTTGAAAAGGTCTGGAATATGCCGATGTTCATAAAGTAGGTTAAAAGCATTTGTCTTTTGAAACAGCGTGTACTCAGGCTTTTTTTTTTTCAAGCTGGCATTTTGCTGCAATAATATAAGTGGTTATGTGTAATGGTTAACTGCAAGCTGTTATTGTTGGAAGTTATTTTTACATACACAAATTGTGATGAAAAGGATGATTAATTGCAAACTTAAATTTGTGATTTTGTTTTACTATGACTTAGAAGTTTAGGGGGCTGGGTGGTAATACACTTGGTTAAGTGCATATGTTGCCATACTGAAGGACCCAGGTAAAAGTCCCCTGGTCCCCACCTGAAGCTTTCACAAGGGCTGAAGCAGGGCTGCAGGTGTTTCTCTGTATCTCTCTCCTCTATCTCCCTTCTTTATCAGTTTCTCTCTGTCCTATCAAATTAAATAAAGTTATATATATATATATATATATATATTTACCTCCATGGTTATCGCTGGGGCTTGGTGCCAGCTCTATGAATCACTGCTCCTGGAGGCCATTTTCCCCATTTTGTTGCCCTTGTTGTTGTGCTTATTAGTTGTTATTGTTACTGTTGTCATAGTTGTTATTGTTGTTGTTGGATAGGACAGAAAGAAGTGGAGAGAGGAGGGAAAGACAGAGAGGGGGAGAGAAAGATAAACATCTGCAGACCTGCTTCACCGCTTGCGAAGCGACCTCCTGCAGGTGGGGAGCTGAGGGGTCGAACCCGGATCATTACAGCGGCCCTTGCTCTTTGCCACATGTGCGCTTAACCCGCTGCGCTACCGCCCAGTTGCCCAAGTTAAAAATATTTATAAAATTAGAAAGAAGCTTTAAGTTACTTTCTATATTATCTTGCCACTGCAAAATGAGAAGCTAAGTCAGGCAATAAATTGCTTCCTGTCTTTTTGGAGGAAGGAAACAAATATTTGTTTTTTTTTAAATTTTATTTATTTATTCCCTTTTGTTGCCCTTGTTGTTTTATTGATGTAGTTATTATTGTTGTTGTCATTGTTGGATAGGACAGAGAGAAATGGAGAGAGGAGGGGAAGACAGAGAGGAGGAGAGAAAGACACCTGCAGACCTGCTTCACCGCCCCTGCAGGTGGGGAGCCGGGGTTCGAACCGGGATCCTTATGCCGGTCCTTGTGCTTGGCACCACCTGCGCTTAACCCACTGCGCTACAGCCCGACTCCCGGAAACAAATATTTGAATAGACACATAAGCAGTCTTCAATCTCTCCAATCATTCTCGCCTATCCACATCCTGATTTAGCATTGATAAAAATATCAAGATATCATTCCCCCATTCTCAACCTAGGTGTAAAAAATCACCTGGGAAATTTTAAAAATACACCCTTGGTGATATGGGGTGGTGATCCAATATCCTATGAGGGAGGAGGATGATGATTTGGTGGAAGGTGAGGTATAGTGACAAGTGTCTTGAAGGAGATGTGGAACTGTACACTTATGACAACAGTAATCCTGTAAATTACCATTTTCTGGGGCCAGGTGGTGGCGCACCTGATTAAGTGCACACACTACAGTGTGCAAGGACCCGGGTTCTTGCTCCTGGTCCCCACCTTCAGGAAGAAATCTTCACGAGTGGTGAAGCAGGGCTGCAGATAGCTCTCTCGCTCCCTTCTCAGTTTCTCTCTGTCTCTGCACAGTGGGTTAAGCGAGTGCGGTGCAGTGCGCAAGGACGGGAGTAAAGATCCTGGTTCCAGTCCCCTGCTCCCCACCTGCAGGGAAGTAGCTTCACAGGTGGTGAAGCAGGTCTGCAGGTGTCTTTCTCTCCCTTTCTCTGTCTTCCCCTCCTCTCTCCATTTCTCTCTGTCCTATCTAACAACGACGACATCAATAACAACAATAATAACTACTAATAACTACGACAACAATGAAAAACAAGGGCAACAAAAGGGAAAATAAAATAAAAAAATAAAAATAATTATAAAAAAAATTAAAAAAATTACCATTGCCTCAATAAAGTGACAAAAATAAACACTATATCCTTTTTTCCTCTTCCTCCCCCTCAATTTTTTGATTTATTAGGTATCAGACTATTTTGGGCATTTATAAGTTTATCCATTTAATTATCTTTATGAAGGACAAGAGAGGAGTGTGAAGTTCCGTTCTAGTCAGATGTGGCATAGTGGTGGGGTAGGGGTGTGTAGAACTTGAGGGTCTTATGCATGTAAAGATTGTATTCTATCTGCTGAATCACCTTTCCAGTCTGCGAATTAATAATTCTCAAGGGCATCTTAGAGGACTATAAGTAGCAGATAGGTAGATATTTGGTGGAAGGATATGTGAATCTGCATTTGAGACACATTATTATTTATCCCCAGTCTTGCCAGGTTCTAGCTAGGTCCGATTGCCTCCTATGCCCTAGTAACACTGATAGTGCTTACATTCTTTTATTCCTTTACATATATCCCAAGAATCCTCCACCCACACACTATACATACATTTTCTGGGTGTTTTTTTTTTAAGATACTTAACATTTTTTTATTATTATCTTTATTTTATTTACTGGATAGAGACTGCTAGAAATCGAGAGGAAAGGGGGTGGTAGGGAGAGACAGACATTTGCAGCACTGCTTCACCCCTTGTAAAGCTTGCCCCTTGCAGGTGGGGACTGGGGGCTTGAACCCGGTTCCTTGAGCATGTAATGTGTGCTCAACCAGGTGCACTACCACCTAGGCCCATTTTCTCTGGTTTTAATCCCTGCCTGTTGTAACTTGGAACTTAAAAGGGGCTTTAGCTGTGGCACATAAAGTACTGATTGCAGGGTGCTGAGAATGGGTTTAAACAATTATTTGGGTGAAACGGGTAAAAGGCAGATAATTATGTACTGCAAAATAAGCTGCTCCATTTAAGGTCAAGCAAAAAAAAAGTTTTTTTAAAAAAAATATTTATTCCCTTTTCTGGTAGTTATTATTGATGTCGTTGTTGTTGGCTAGAACAGAGAGAAATGGAGAGAGGAGAAGACAGAGAGCGGGAGAGAAAAATAGACACCTGCAGCCCTGCTTCACTGCTTGTGAAGCGACTCCCCCTGCATGTGGGGAGCTGGGGCTCAAACCGGATCCTTACTCCAGTCCTTGTACTTTGCGCCACCTGGGCCTAACCTGCGCCTAACCTACTGTGCTACTACTGCCCGACTCCCAGAAGAGAGGTTTATTCAATAAAATCACCGAGAATGTGAGGGGAGCAGTCTAGCTAGGAAAATAGGCAAAAGTCCAAAGTCTGCAAACTAAGTTACCCAAGATAACCATGTGAAAAGACCAGGGTCAATCTGGAGGCACAATGGAGAGTCCATAGTGAAGGTAAACTAATCAAGAGAGAGAGCTGCTCCAAGTTGGTCCTTATATACATCCCATTGTCAGTCTGCTTCACTTCAGGCTGATGTCATTCGTATGCTAATTGTCCCAAACTCCTGTTGGGGGTCATAACACCTGTCCACTTTTCAAGGCCCAGCTCAGTTTTCACTTCCTCCCAGTAGTCTTTCTTGACTTCCTTTGTCTGGAGAACTTGATCTTTCTTATGAACTCACACAGTAGTTGCTGCTTTACATCATCTCTTTTATTGTTTTATTACTTAACTTTCACTTGTTTGCTACCCAGCTATCTATAAACCTAGCATTGCACATATGCTCTAAGCCTCTGCTATTTCTTTCTATCTTTGACTAGCTGGATGCCTTGCACAGTAATGTCAGTAAATATGTGCCCCTTCTATGCCTACCCCACACCTACAGGTATAGTTCCAGTGTCCATTTTTCCTGGAGTCTTGTCCTGATTTCAGCTGATCTTCCTAACACCAGAATGTCTGGATCTTTCAATCAGTCTGAAATATTGGTAGCCCACATAGTATGTTCATTCTTGCTTCTCTACTGCTTTAGGATCTAGATAGCACTTTTTCTTTCTCTTTCCAGTCTCTCAGTCTTCACCTTCCCCTAGCATAGCAGGATTTGATAGCAGAATTTGATCTTTTGGAATTTGACTGCTTGAGTTCTTCAAGATACCAAGATAACATGTATTTTCTGTATCTCCTGGGCCCGATTCCTTTGTATAAATACATCCTTTTACCAGGCTCTGTCCCAATAAATTTAAATTATTCTGCCAACCCTCCATCATTAGCTTTGCTTGATCTCTCAAGACAAGATTCCCTTCAAAGAGAACACATACTGTCTACACATCTTTTTGGACTCTTGCCTTTTTTTCTTTTTGCAGATTTTGGTTTTATTTTTATTTTTAGTTACTTTATTGGGGGATTAGTGGTTAATGGTTTATAGTCGACAATGCAATACAATAGTTTGTACGCGCATAGCTTTTACCAGTTTTTCACATAACAATTGGACTTTTAAAAGAAACCTTGTTGCATTGTCCTAGGGCTAAATCATCTCTGATCTCTTGTTGCCTACGAAATAAAGAATAAACGTGAGTTGTCTAACATAGGAATTATGAAAATTCAAATAAAAATAGAATATACTGCTATGTCATATTTAAAGTGCTTAGTAGCCACATGTGATTGATGGTTCTAATGTTTGAGGGTACAAATATGAAACATTCACATTTTAACTGATAGTGCTGTTGGACAGTACTACTGTGGGTTATAAGATGTTTTACAATCTCATCTCAACCTTTTTCTCTAACTGAATTTTTGGTTGCTCTTCACCTCTTAGCTTCACCCAGTTTGTCAGTGTTTCCCAACTTAGAATCCTTTCACAACTCCATACCTTTTGATCATACTGTTCTGTCTTCTTGAAATACCCTTTGACTTTCTTCTCTGGAAAACTCCTGTTTATCTCTTAAGATTGAAGTCAAATGTCACCACCTATGAAATTGTGAAGTTTCCTGACTTTCTTTCTTTTGCAAAAGATATTTATTATGAGAGAGAAAATGAGTGGAGGGAGAGGGAGAATACTAGAACACTGCCTGGCAGAAGGTGGTAGTGGAGATTGAACCTCTGGCCTCGTGGACCTCAGGCATGTAAGTTGGTGCTCTGACAAAGAGTTATCTTCCTGATCCCCTAATTTCCTTAAGATAATACTTGCTTTCTTTCATTGGACTTAGCTCTGTTAGTCTTGTTATCATATTTCTCTCATTGGACTTAGCTCTGTTAGTCTTGCCATCATATTTTATGGTTTGCTTATAAATCTGTTCATGTTTGAAAAGATTGGGGCTGGGTGATGGCACACTTGGTTGTGGGCACAAGTTATCATGAGCAAGGACCCTCCTCCCTACCTGCAGTGGGTCTGCTTCTTGAGAGGTGAAGCAGGACTGGAGGTAGACACTTTCTCTCCCTCTATCTCTCCCTCCCCTCTCAATTTCTCTCTGTCCTATCAAATAAAGAAAAAGTAAAAAACAGCGGGCCCAGGCGGTAGCTCAGTGCACATGGTGTGAAGCTGAAGCTCAAGGACTGGCTTAAGGATCCTGGTTGGAGCCCCTGGCTCCCCACCTGCAGGCAGGGGTCACTTCAAGGGCGGTGAAGCAGGTCTGCAGGTATATATCTTTCTTTCCCTCTTTTTCCCTCCTCTCGATTTCTCTCTGTCCTATCCAATAACAATAACGTCAACAAGGGCAATAAAATGTGGGGAAAAAAAGAGAAAAAGTGGCTGCTGGGAACAGTAGATTCTCTGCAGACACTGAGCTCCAGCAATAACCCTAGGGCAAGTAAATAAAATAAAAATAAATCACTTGGTGATTTTGGGGGAGTCCTTCCCTTTCGGAGTGTAAACTGATAATGGTACTTGTGATCCTGGTTACAATTCTGTTGTTTTTTTTTTTTGTCTTGTTTTGTTTTGTTACTCAGTCATGGCTGGACTTGAGAGGGATGTGGTAGAAGTGGATAAGTCAAAAACAGGGACTGTATGTAGGAGTTTGTTGAGATGCACTCAAGTTCTAGTCATTACACAAGGTATTCAGTATATGTTTGGGAGAAGAGTTGGGATGAGAAATGGAGGGAGAAAAGTCTGTGAGTTATAAAGTTAAAAAAAAATCCCATGATAGAAAATTAGGGAAATGTGATTGACTTTTTCTAGACTAAGCTCAAAAGCAATGCTATAGTATGCTGAGAGGAAAATTTTTCCCCAGCATTTTACACTGTTTCTCCCCTCCTAGGACTTCATAAAGTCTGATATTTTTGTGATTTGAATGATTAATAAGTAAATCTTTCTGAGCAAGAAATTAAAATATCAATGTTTCTAATCTGTGATAATTAACATCACTCAACAAAACTTATTTTCTTCCAAGACAAACATAAATTCTAAGAAAAAAGATGACTCGATTTGACTGTAGAAAAGTCTTCCTCTCATCCTGTTATGTGAGATAAGTCAGAAATAGAAGAATGAATACATGATGATCTCACTCATAGGCAGAAGTTGAAAAACAAGATCAGGAGAGAAAACACTCAGCAGAACTTGGAATAGAGTTGGTGTATTGTACTAAAGTAAAAGACTCTGGGGTGGGTGAGGTTCAGGTCCTGGAACATGATGGCAGAGGACCTAGTGGGGGCTGTAGAGTTATGTGGAAAAGGGGGAAATGTTGTGTATGTACAAACTATTATATTTACTGTCGACCGTAAAACATTAATCCCCCCAATAAATAAATAAGTTAAATAAAAAAGAAACCTGTCACAGTGGTCAAATAGTCAAATAAAATTTAATTTTGATACACACACACACACACACACACACACACACACACACACACACACACACACACACACACACACACACACACACACACACACACACACACACACACACACACACACACACACACACACACACAGTCTTCCTCTCAAATTGAACACGCCCTTAGGCTCAGACCACGCCCACCCTTACACATCTTGGCTCCGCCCCAGGTCCAGCAGCAGAATATTTTTATTGGTGGAGAAGTTCTTCTGGTTCCGCCCTAGGAGGCGGTGATTGGTCGAACTGTTGTGGGGGGGTGGTGGTTGACTGCCCGGGGACCGGTCTCTAGATGTGCCTGTCAGAGTGGTAGGCGGCAGTGGCGGCTCTCCGGGCTGGGTTGTCAGTCAGTGAGCCGAGGGGGAAGATGGCTCGCTGGGACCCGCTCTGCTAGAAAGAAAGGGGGGGTGGGGGTGGGGGGTGGTGGCAAGCGGTGCTGCTACACCCGAGGAAGCGGTGCAGCCGCGGTCGCTGTCACGACGAGCCAGACAAGTGGAGGCTCTGAAGGAGGAGTTAAGGGAGTCGTTCTGGTGAGTGTGACCGGGAGACCCTAGCCGGGCGCCCGGGGAGGCGGCGACCAATAACTTTTTTTTTCTTTTCTTCTTCTTCTTCTTCTTCTTTTTTTTTTTTTTGGTCAGGGAGGATCCGGGGCGAGGCAGCGCCGGGGAGAGAACGGGGACTTTGCCCCCCGCCCCGGGACGCGGCTTCGTTGGTTGTAACGGCTGCCTCTGGCGGGGCGCGGGGCGCAGGGCCCCGGGGGGCGCGGGTGGGGGCGCCGCGGCCGCTGGCTTCTCGCCGGGAAGTTGGGCGCAGCCCCGCTCGCTGTCTGGGCGGCGGCAGCTTTGTGCGCGCGGAGTTGGTCTTTCTTCTTCCCGGCGAGGAGCGCTCCAGCCTCTGGGTGTGACCCCCGGCTGCCGCCGCGGCCGGACCCGCCGCCCCCCGCGCCCCTCGCGGGCTCAGCCTGGCGCTGCGAGCCTCCCACCCCCACTCACTCGGGGTTCCTGTCCGGCGCCCCCTTCCTCCCCTCCCCTCGCTCTCGCTCGGGCGAGGCTGCCGCTATCCCAACAGACTGGGGGCCCACATGGTCACCGCCGATTCCCCTTCTTGCTTTCTTAAGGCAGCATTCGTCTGGATCTTTGGTCTCTCACCCCCACCGCCCCCCCCCCCCAACACTCAAACCACCATGATCATCCTTTCCTTCATGGTTGCATTGGCGATCTCTCCAGCTCTGACCCCCCTTCTTTCTTTTGAGTTGTTGCCCGAGGCAGTTCAAGAATCGCAGGAGGGGTTTTTGTCTGATAAATTGTTGCATTAAAAAAAAAATCTTGAAAAAAAAAAAAAGGTCAGTTTGCACGTTTCAGCAAAACTGGGACTATGCCCTTCAGCCTGCACATGTGTGCTTTGTACCCCTAGAGTTTAGACGTTCCCGAAAGGTTTAGATCTTGCCCTAGTGGCTTCGCGCTGCACAGAATGGGCTATCGCTCTGTTACAGCCGCAGGGCTCTTGAGCTCGGGGGGGTGTGGAGGGGTGGGGGTGTGGGGGGGGGTTGGGGGGTGTTTGCACCTCTACCAGCTGCTACTTATTTCAGAGACCTTCCTTAAAGGCTAGCAGGGCCAAGGCTTCCCACGGCAAATTATGCGTCCTTTGGGTCACTCAGCAGGTTTTGTAGCAGGTATGTCACGTCTTTGGTTCACTTTACAGTTGGAACTCTTCAGCTTCCAAAATCTTATCTGCATATAGTCATGAGAATAGGTGTAACCTTGAGTCAATGTGATAGCCCTGGGAGGCTTATTTTCCATAAGAGCATTCTGTTAATATCTACAGACTACCCCCCACTAGTCCCCCCCCACCTTAAGTTTTTTTTTTAAGTTTTTTTTAGGCCAATTCATTTCAAGATTTACACAAGCTGAATATTATTAATTCAGAGCACCGTATTTTTCTTGAAGTGTAGGGAAAGGCAAAGAAAACCAACCAACCAAACCAAACAAACAAAAAAACCCCTTCAAGATGTGCTTGATTAATAGTTCTTTCTGAGTCAGTTATTCAAATAATTTATTTAAAGAAAGTGGCATAGGGAAAACATTATATACACATAAACATTATATAATCAGACACTCAGGATTAGGCTTATTTTATCATTATGGATTTACTAAAGTTAGTGCCATAGAGGGATTCTTAACCTTCTTAGTTTTCATCATTATCAGAATGGACAACCAAATGAGGCATTGCTTAGTTCAAGATGTTATCTCTGTTGTGCTTTCTTCCCTTGTTGTATATTTATTTTATAAAATCAACTCTTGGTTGCATTTTTTTTAGAGTGACATTTCTTTGACAGAATGTAACTATATTTTAGTTACCTGTTATTTAGTGAATATTGAGAACATTTCAAAATATAAGTATTCAAGATATTTTGGGAAGGTTTACATTTTGTGAGTAATTGAAAATATGTCAGACATTTGTTTTGCATTGCCTCAGGACTAGATAAGAAGCATCCAGAAATGAATGCCAGAACTCTCTCTCTCTCTCTTTTTAAAGTATCATCTTTATTTTATTTGTTGGATAGAGACAGGCAGAAATCGAAAGGGAAGGGGGGGCTAGAAAGGAAGATAGACAGAGAGACACCTACAACCCTGCTTCACCACTCATGAAGCTTTCCCCCTGCAGGTAGGGACTGGGGGCTCAAACCTGGGTCCTTGTGCATTGTGACATGTGCACTCAACCAGGTGCGCTGCCACCCAGCCCCGAATGCCAGAACTCTTGCCCTTAAGGAACTTACTGTCTAATGTATAAGACAGAATAGTAAAGTAATAATTATGGTATCATGTGACATGTTTATAGATAAATGCCTAGAGTAGCAAGGAAACAGGGTGACAGAGGGTAACTCAACTTTTTACAATTTTTAATTCATTTTTTTCTTTATTTATTAGATAGAGACAACCATAAATTGAGAGTGAAGGGGGAAATAGAGAAGGAGAGGGAGAGAGACAGAAAGACACCTGCAGCACTGCTTCACCACTCTCAGAGCTTTCCCCCTGCAAGTGGGGATAGGGGGCTCGAACCGGGGTCCTCCTTGTACACTATAATGTGCACTCAACCAGGTGTGCCACCACCTGGCCTCATAACTCAGCTTTGATATAACTAGAATCTGTAGTTTACAGTGGACTTTTGAAGTGTGATTTAATTTTGCCAAGTACAGGATTCTTTTCCAAGCGGAAAGCATAATAATTGGTAATATAAGGAGGCATGCGAAACCCTGTCAGTTTTGGAAAGTCATTGTCAATGACAAATCCAAAGTCAATAACACTGACATTGACGTGACCTGGAGGCAGGGATTAGAGACAGAAATGGTAATTTCAATGTGTAGACATGGTTGAAAACACAGAAGGGATATAGTTTGAAGGGCTGTTATTATATGTTTCTTTACATGTAAAATGTAAGTAAGAAGTAAGAGATTCAGGAAAGACTCCTTTTTTAATTGGAAGTAAGCCCTTGAAGAGAGAGAAATGAGACTAGTGAGGAGGGGAAAGGGTCAGACCAGGGTATTGGATGAGGGAACTGACTGAAAGGTAGTGCTAAGAAGTCATTGGGTGAATTTGTGCTTTTAGATCTTTACTTTGTAGAATAAGGTATAATCTGATAGAGCCTCTATCACTTTGAGGAAGAAGATAGGAGAAATCAGGACTCCTAGGTTTTGACTTGGCTCCATTGATTAGAAATAAGGGATGCTTGTGGTCCGGGAGGTGGCGCAGTGGATAAAGCCCTTGACTCTCAGGCGTGAGGTCCTGAGTTCAAGCCCTGGCAGCACATGTACCAGAGTGATGTCTGGTTCTTTCTCTCTCTCCTCCTATCTTTCTCATCAATCAATAAATAAAATCTTAAAAAAAAAAAAAGAAATAAGGGATGCTTAAGTGGAGGAAAAGAAAAAAGACAGTTTCCTCTCTCTCTCTCTCTCTCTCCTCTCTCTCTCTTTTATGTGAGGAAACTGTGGAGCAGTCTGGTGAAGATATAGATAGAAATTGCATCTATGGATGTTAAATTTATAAAAAGAGATAAAGAATAAAGTGAAGATTCATAGTTGTGCTAAGGATGTATTGATTTGGCTTTGCTGAAGTGATTCAAGAAAAGTCTTTAGCATGATAAAAGCCAACGCCAGAGAACAGTCTTTGATAAAAAAGCAGAAGTAGGTAGAGGACAGTGTGAAAGAGATAGATGTATATATCTAGAAAAGTTAAAGGAGTACCAGGAGAGCTGCAAAGGGTGGAAAGAAGTTCAAGTAGAAAGAAACAGGTTAGCAATTTTAAATGCTTTGAAGAGGTGTTAAGTAAGGTGACTTCTGAGACCAGAGAAATTACTAGGGGTCCACTTAGCTAACAAGTACAGCTAAGTTATACTTAGCTAAGTTTTATTTCATAAGCCTATCACCAGAAGACTGAGGTAGGATGGATGAGGATAAAGTAGATATGCTTGAGTTGAGGTATTTAAAAAAAGACAAACAGAGGAAGGGAGGGAATGATTAATATAGAGCATTCTCGATCTTGGCTACATGTTTGCAGTTATCTGGGAAGCTTGTAAGAATCCCACTTTCCAAAGGGAACATCCATACCAATTTGAGGGTAGGATTAAGGCATCAGTGTTTATTTAAATAGATTTATTAAAGAGTAATTGGCACATAATAAAGTATAAATGTTTAAAGTGTTTAACCAAATATTTGACATATATTTATACTCATAAAACTACAAAGTAGTAAACATCTATCACCTAAAAAAAATCTCCTCCTGTTTCTCTAAATATATCTTCTGTTATTCTACATTAGTTACATATATATATATATATATATATTTTAACAATTTATTTATTTATTAATGATAAAGAAAGAGGAGAGAGAAGCAGAGCACCATTTGGGAATATATGATACACTTGGGACACCATGCTTATAAGTCCAATACTGTACCTACTGTGTCACCTGCATGGCTGCATTGCAAAAGTATTTTAAAATCCCTTGGATAATTCCAATATGTAGAAATGACTGAAAACTACTGCAGAAGGCATATAGAAAAGCCACAGCAGAGGAATATATGTTGAAAGAACATCATGCTTGTTTCTTTATATGCAAAAGGAAAGAGAGAAGTAAGAGATTCAGGGAGGAAGATTTACTGGAACAAGGACATTGAAGAGATAGAAATGGTTGGAATACATAACTCTGACCAACCAACAAGAAGAGAAGACATTTCTAGAAACAACATCTCTAGCAGAGATTATGACTTCAGATATTGTATCTCTCTTCATTGATGTCAAAGTTGTCACCATGTGTTACCAAGACTGGTTCTCTAAAGTATTTAAAAATGTGCATCTTTTTTCCTCTCCTTCTCCACCAGGGAGCCTATGAAAATTGTCTAAATAGGTACCTTTCAGGAAAGTCCCTCAAGTGGATTTTGAGACCCATGGCACTACCATATAGTGCTTTGTTACTATTTGGAGAAAAGCAGATAAAAATTAACAGTTTGGGGCGAGACAGTGGCGCACCTGGTTGAGCGCACATGTTAAAATGCACAAGGACCCAGGTTCGAGCCCCTGGTCCCTACCTGCAGGGGGAGCTTCACAAGTGGTGAAGCAGGGTTATAGGTGTCTCGCTATCTCTCTCCCTCTCCATCTCTTCCTCCTCTCTCAGTTTCTATCTCTGTCCAATAAAAAAAAAAAACAGTTTCAATATTATTTGCTAAAAGACAAGTATTGCCAGAGTCTTTTTGGTCTTGGTCTGTAACTTGTTCATCACTCTTGATTATTTAAAAAAAATTATTGGTAATTTAATATTGGTTTAAAAATTATAAGATAATAGGGATATAATTCAGTACTGTTTCTACCACCAGAGTTCTGAGTCCCCATACCCTCCATTGGAAATTGCAGTAGCTCTTCCAAGATTACAGACATTGGCTGACTTTCTAACTATTTCTTTTCTTTTTTCAAGTTTGAACATTTAATTAATTAATTAATTAATTTACCAAACCACTGATCAGCTCTGGTTTATGGTGGTGTGGGGGAATTGAACCTGGGACTTCTGTGCTACAGGCGTGAAAGTCTTTTTACATAACTTTTATTAATTATCTTTATTTATTGGATAGAGACAGCCAGAAATTGAGAGGGAGGGGGTGGGAGAGAGGGAGAGAGGCAGACACCTGCAACCCTACTTCACCATTTGTGAAGCTTTCCCTCTGTAGGTGGGGACTTAAGGCTTGAACCTGGGTCCTTGCACACTGTAACATATATGCACCACCACCCGACCCCTCTATCTACCTTTTTTTTGCCCATTTTTTTTTCGGTGGTTCCTGTTTTCACTTCCATTCTAAGTCACACCTACACCTTTTACTACTTTCGGATGTCTTTCCTTTTTCCCTTTTCTCTCTTAGATAAGAGAAAACAATGCCTGGCTTCCTCTGCTGTTTTCCAGATTCTTAATTTCCCTTTGATTGCTGGTATAAAAACAAGATTTCTGGTGATAAATGCTTCAGGTCCTGGTGGAATGGGGGTTTACTTTCCCTATCATTTACCCCTCTGTGAGTATGGACCTGAAATAAATTTCTTTTTGCAGTGCAGAAAGAAGGAGTTTTGGCTTCCATAGTTGCTTCTCACTGGATATGGACCTTGGCAGGTTGATCTATATCCCCAGCCTGTTTCTGTCTTTCTCTTGTGGGGTAGAGCTCTGGAGAGGTGAGGTTCTAGGACACACTGGTGAAGGCATCTGCCAGGGAAGTCAGGAAGGAATCATAGTAGCATTTGCAGCTTGGTGGCTGAAAGGCAGTAAAATATAAAGCAGGACAAAATAATTAATAAACAGGAACGAAACAGTGGAACAGATAAAAATAGGGACCTTAGAGGGGAAAGGAAGCTAGGAAATCTATTTTAAGTATGTTCCTAGGGGCACATGTCATCAGTAATCTTTGTTTGAACCTGTTAGCTAACATGGAAGTTGACTAGAAATATTATCTCGGGGGCTGAGTGGTGGCGCAGCGGGTTAAGCTCACATGGTACAAAGCACAAGGACCATCATAAGGATCCCCATTTGAGCCCTGGCTCCCCACCTGCAGGGGGGGGGTCGCTTCACAGACTTCCCCATCTTTCTTGATTTCTTTCTGTCTTAGCCAACAACAATGACAGCAATAACAACAACAACAACAACAAGGGCAACAAAAGGAAAAAAAAAGAAATATCTGGGGTGATGGTGTCAGAGTGGAAAACAGAACTAGGAAGCAGGATTAGGGCAGAGAGTAGCTCCCCAAATTTGAAGAAGAAAATATATAAATTAACTGTTTACCACATCAATCTGACCCAGGGCCCATATCTATTCATATTTAACACAGTAGCCTGTATAACCTCCGAATCTCTGTCATACTGAGCTCACAGTCCATGGTCACAGCTGGGGACATTCTAGACTGCAGTCATTTCAGGACCAGTCTTCCTTGAATGGCAGAGTAGGACAACCCAGTCCCCATTTGAAGAGTGAGGCAATCCTTACCATTGCTAGTTTATACAACACTCTTGATTCTTAACCTTTGGCAGGGGCTGAAAGTAAAACAGCCGACATTCACTTGGCATTGCACTTGATCATAAATAAAAATAGAGTGAAAACTTGTCTGATTCCTAGAGTGCAAATTTCTCTCATTGTGTTTTGAATATCACAGTATGATCTGACTTAGAGAAGGTAGGCATCTTTCCTGATGTGACCCTAAAGAGTGGAAATATCCATGTAAGTATGATTTCATTATAGTCACAGTAATATTGTAAATATTCTTTATTTTCTTTTTTAAAATTTTATTATATTTGAGAGAAAGGGAGAGACACCAGAACATTGATGACTAGTTACTAGTGACATTAAATTACTAGTGACATTAAATTTTTGTATTTCTTTTGCAAATTTTCTACTTTATTCCTATTTATTATGATAATTGAAAATACTTTAAAGCTGAATTATGAGAACTTTTTGTATATCAGTTAGACCTTTGTCAGATTTGTATTGCATGCTATTTCTCTAGTTTGTCATTTGTGTTCTAATTTTATTTCTAGTGTAGATTTTCTAGATTTTTAACATTTTTAGCATTGTTAAATCTATTAAAACTTTCCTCTATGCTATCTGCTTGTTTAGAAAGGTATACCTGGGAGTTGGCCGGTAGCGCAATGGGTTAAGTACAGATGGTACAAAGCTCAAGGACCAGCATAAGGATCCCAGTTTGAGCCCCTCGCTCCCTACCTGCAGGGGAGTCGCTTCCCCCTCTCTGTCTTCCCCTCCCCTCTCTCTCCATTTCTCTCTGTCCTATCCAACAACAGTGACATCAATAACAACAAAAACAATTAAAACAATAAAAGAATAAGGGCAACAAAAAGGAATAGATAAATTTTTTAAAAAGTATATTCATATATATATATTTTTTTTTAGACCATCTCTGGGGCTTCAACATGCCAGACTGATTTTTTCAGATAGAAGGAGTGAGGCAGAGTTATAGATTGGAAGAGGGGGGAAGAAAGCACAGCACTGAAACTCCCTTTTCTGTAATGGGGCCTGGACTTGAACTGGGGTTGTACACATGACAAAATAATTACCAAGATCAAGCCTTCTTTTATGACTCAGTGTTTTGATTTTTTTTCTGAGAAAGTGAATAAATAGAGAGACATAGTCAGAAAGAGCACACAACCACTACACCACACTCAGGAGTTCTGTCCTATCATTTGTCACGCTGAGCCACCTCCCTGATACCAGGATTTTATAGTATTGCATGTGTTTCTATTTAAAAAGTTAATTGTTGAGGGCTGCTGAGACAGCATAATGGTTATGCAAAGAGAATCTCATGCCTGAGGCTTTGAAGTTCTAGGTTTAATCCTGAGCACCACCATAAACCAGAGCTGAAGAGTCCTCTGGTTAGAAAAAAAAAAAAGTTAGTTGTTATTTTAAAACTTGTAATGTTCGTTGTACTCTAAAGATGGAGCACCTAGTAAAGGGCACATAGTACTAAAGGCTCCCAGCAACCTGTCTACAGGGTAGGTGCTTCACCAGAAGTGAAGCAGGTCAGCAGGTATCTGTGTTTCTCCCTACCCTCAATTTCTCTCTGTCCTACTGAATAAAATGGAAAATACGGTCACCAGGAGCAGTGGATTTGTAGTGCCAGAACCGAGCCCCAGCGATAACTCTGGAGGAAAGCACAACAAAAAAATGGGATTACATCTTCCTGATGGAACATGGAAAAATTGTTAAATTGCTGATTGGCATATGTTTTCTGACTGATCATTATATGTCTATTTTTTTTTAACCTGGCAGCCTTTTTTTTTTTTAATTTCCTTTTTCAGACAGAAAGTGAGAATCAGGGGTAGGGAGAAAGAGGCAGAGAGAAGTATAGATGCTGCAGTGAGCACTGCTCCACCACTTGGGAAGTTTCTCCCCTGCAGGTCTTCCCCATGTGATGACCGAAAGCTCAAACCTGGGTCCTTACTTATGGTAACATGTGCACTCTACTGGCTGTGCCACCTGCTAGCCCCTAATGAAGCTCTTTAATTCTAGTAGCTTTCGTTGGATTTAGTATTAGGCATAACCAGCATTTTTAGATAATGATAATTTTGTCTCTTTGTGCCAATACTTAATTTTTTTTCACCCCTTTTCAGAATTTATCAGGAACCAATACTTAATTTTTATTTCTTTTAAAAGTTACATTGAGAATAGAGAAACTTTTAGAGGAGAGAATGGGATACAGAACTTTGGTGGTGGTAATTATATGGAATTGTACCCCTCTTATCCTATGATCTTGTTAATCATTATTAAATCACTAATAAAAATGTTACATTGATCAGAAATTATAGAATAAAATTATGGTACTAAATACTGAGCATCCTTGGCTTATTTTTCATTTGAATGAGAATACTTTTTGGGTTTTGCTCTCATTTATTTATTTATTTATTTTTGTCAACTTTTTAAAAACATATTACAGGACAGTTAACCTGTATTTCTTTTTTCAATGGTTTTCTTAACGTTTTCTAAAGTGTTTATTTATTTATGTATTTGTTGGATATAGACAGGAATCTAGAATGAAGGGGAAGATAGGGAGAGAGAAACAGAGATACCTACAGCACTGGTTCACTGCTTAAGAAGCTTTTCCCTTGTAGGTGGGGTCTGGGGCCTTGAACCTGGGTCTGTCAGCTATGCCACTGCCTGCCCCACCCCTGCATTTCCTTATTAAAGGAATTAATATTAAATTGGAAAATTTATTACATGTTATATATATGAGATGATAAGGTTTTCGATGAATTGTATTAGATTTCCTAGTGGATTTCACTTAACTGCTCTCTTGTGTGATACTTTCTATGTACCTTCATAATTATTTTAATTAAATTTGAATATAACTTTATGCATTAAATATTATACTTTATAAGGAAAAAGTTCAACATCAATAGATAGTGGTAAGGTTTAAGCTCAATTTCTGATGCCATAACTAGTGATCTTTAATCTGGACCCTAGTTTTTCCTTAATTAGGACTCTTACTCTCTGTTAATACAAATGTATATTTAGTCATTTTATTTGAGTTCTATTATTATCTTCTTTGCCTGAAACAATGGTTTCAGTTTTTAGTAGCCATATCATAATTTGTATTGGTTTGGTCTGTGCTAATCTCATTTCTTTTACTATTTTAACAAATACTGCTTCTTTTTAAAAAAAATTTATGGGAGTCAGGCTGTAGCGCAAGGACCTGCATAAGGATCCTGTTTCCAGCCCCTGGCTCCCCTCCTGCAGAGGGTTGCTTCACAAGCAGCGAAGCAGGTCTGCAGGTGTCTGTCTTTCTCTCCTCTTCTCTGTCTTTGCCTCCTTTCTCCATTTCTCTGTCCTATCCAATAACAATGACTGCAATAACAACAACAATAATAACTACAACAATAAAACAACAAGGGCAACAAAAGGGAATAAATAAATATTTTTTAAAATCTTTAAAATTTTTTTTAAAAATTAAAAAAAATTATTTACTACTTACTAGGTAGAGACAGAAAGAAATTGAGAGGGAAGGGGTAGAGAGAGAGAGAGAGAGACAGAGAGACACCTGCAGCACTGCTTCATTACTTGTGAAGCTTCCCCCTACAGGTAGGGTGTGGGGGCTTGAACCTGGGTCCTTGCTCATAGTAACGTATGTGCTCAACCAGGTGCTCTAACACCCAGCCTCAAAGACAGCTTCTTATGATTTTGATAGGACATCCTGGAATAAAATGGAATGATATTTGTATAATGTACTTTAAATAATTCACATTTTTAATTTATTGAGTGTTCAAGATCAATTTGCATTCCTGAATCTTTTCTGTATCTTGTAAAGAATGTTAAGTGCAACACACAAAGTGATAAAGAAGTTTTGGAAATAGTACTTTTCCATTTTAGTTTAAATATTTGTGATGGTTGAGGCCCACATCAGGGTAGCCTTTTAGTAGTAAATGTTAAGTGACTGTTGTGAGTTTCCTTGAACAAAGAATCTTTTTATTAGCTGATAAATATTAATTGCTTTCTCATAAAAATGTATAAATATTCATTCAATTATTTTTCCTTGGTTTAATGATTCTTAAGCTGTATACTGAAGACTGAGGTTTTATCTGTTGGAAGATTTACATTTACACTTTTACAGAGTGACTTTTAGGCTTGGACATTTTAAAAAATATTTATTCCCTTTTGTTGCCTTTGTTGTTTTATTGTTGTAGTTATTATTGTTGTTGTTATTGACTCCCTGTGGCTTTTATAAAAGGATGAAGAATGGAGGTTGGGCGGTAGCAGCGGGTTAAGCGCACGTGGTGCAAAGCGCAGGGACCGTCGTAAGGATTCCAGTTCGAGCCCCCCCCCCCCCCCCCCCCCCCCCCGCTCCCCACCTACAGGGACATCTCTTCACAGGCGGTGAAGCAGGTCTTCAGGTATCTATCTTTCTCTCCCCCTCCTCTCTCCATTTCTCTCTGTCCTATCCAACAACGAACGACATCAACAACAACAATAATAACCACAACAAGGGCAACAAAAGGGTGGGGGGAAGGCCTCCAGGAGCCGTGGATTATGGTGCAGGTACCGAGCCCCAGCAATAACCCTGGAAGCAAAAAAAAAAAAAAAAGGATGAAGAAGGTAAAGCATTTTATTTAAAATGTGTAGAGGGAGAAACATCAACTACGTATGGAAGGCAAGAATGTGCAAATCAATTAGGCTGCTGGAGAAGTGCAGAAGATCAGAAAATTATAATGATGGTAGAATCAGAATATTAAAGTTAGTGAAGCCTTATAAATAAAGTAAGATTCTTGTAGCAAGGCTAAAGAGAAAGAACCGATAGAATTATCATTGAGAAGCTCATAGAGAATATGAGAAGAAACTGCATCCCATAAAGTGGTCATTCACTAGGAGTCCTGGAAAATAAGCCAGGCAGATAATATGTGACTACTGTAAGAGTAAAACTAGTTCATTCTACTAAGAGAACTTCAAATAAGTCGTACAGTTTCATGATGCTTTTCAGAAAGGCCAGCTTTGTCATGGAAAACCACATTGAGGTGGTCACAAGATGATATTCAGGGCAGATATGTTTCATATCGTTGGATCACAGAGCTCTAGAATATATTATAAATTATTAATAGAGTGTGGTTTATTGAATTTTAATTCCATCAATTGGGTATTGGTGAAAGTGTCCAAACCAGATGCTTAGCTTTTTGTTCTAACCCACTTTTTCAGAAATAATGTATAATTAAGGAGAAAAAAGATTGAACTACTTTAGGAATTAAACTTTCTTACAGGACTTTTAATTTGGGAGACACCAAATATGGAATTTTTTGCTGTTCTAAAGCCTCATATTCATATGCAAAGCAACATTTGAAATAACATTTTTGTTTTATTTGTGTCTAGACTATTACTGAAAAGTTTATTTAGAAATAACTCTATAATTCAGCCTCTGCTAAAACAAATTGACTATTGCCATAGAGTCAACATGGTCATACTGAACTATTTATATCTGCATTGGCTACAATAATTTTTTTAAACCAAGAAAAAATTTTAATAAAATACATTGAATTACTGTTTGAAAAGAATCAAATGAGGGCTGGTACAGGTAGCATAACGCTTATGTAAAAAAACTCTCATGTGTGGTCCAGGAGGTGGCGCAGTGATAAGGCTTTGGACTCTCAAGCATGAGGTCCTGAGTTTGATCCCCGGCAGCACATGTGCCAGAGTGATGTCTGGTTCTTTCTTTCTCCTCCTATCTTTCTCATTAATAAATAAAAAATCTTAAAAAAAAATAAAACTCTCATGCCTGAGGCTCCAAAGTCCCAGATTCAATCCCCTAAACCACCATAAGCCAGAGCTGAGCAGTGCTCTGGTTAAAGAAAAAAAAAATATATATATTTTGCATTATAAACAAGATGTACTGCATTTATTATTTTGTGTACATTATTTTGTACACATTACCACTGTAAGGGGCTGAGTGGTGGTGTACCTGGTTGAGCAAATACATTACACTATGCAAGGAACCAGGTTCAAGCCCCTACCTGCAGGGGGGAAGCTTCATAAGTGGTGAATCAGTGTTGCAGGTCATTTCTCCCTCTTTCCCCCTCTATCTCCCTATCTCCCTTTCTTCCCTCTCTCCCTCTCCTTCACTATCTTTGTCTCTCTCTATATATATATCTCCCCATTCCCTCTTGATTTCTCTATCTATGAAGAATAAATAAAAAAATTTTCAAAATCATACTACCATTACAAACTATTTACCGACATTTTCTTATTGCATCTTTCTTTTGTCCCACTTATTTCCCTTTTTTAAAATTTCTTTATTGGGGAATTAATATTTTACATTCAACAGTAGATATAATAGTTTGTACATGCATGACATTTCTCAGTTTTCCATAGAATAATACAACCCCCTCTAGGTCCTCTGAAGGACCTGTATTCTCCCCCCCACCCACCCCAGTGTCCCACTTATTTCCTAACTGAGCATCTGTGCCTCCATTGGCAGACTTCACTAACAGTTAAGTTTTATTCCAGTTAATAAAGGCCAATGACTCACCCTAAAACATCAACATAATCCATACATTTTAACACTTCTCTCTTCCTTTATCCCTAACATTGCTTATCCTAACATTCCTTTATCCCTAAACTGCCACTTAGAATACAAAACCCTCTAAAGGAAGTTGAATAGAGATGTGTTTTAATTGTGTATTTATGTATGTTATCATTCTGGGGAAAGAGAGAAGGGGGGAATGATAATAAAGTGTTTGATAGAATGTTTATAGTGTGTTTTCTTTTACATCCCTCATTTTCCTCATAGAATTTTTTTATTATTTATTTAATTTTTTATTATTTAGTTTACTTATACCCTTATTTGCTTCAAAAAAGATTAAAGGACACCAACTTCTGCTGGTTTTTATGTTTACTTGCCTAATCGAATCCTGTAGTCAGGGACTATAACATTCACCTTTGCAAACCTAGTATTGAGGACATTATAGACATTTAGTGGTATATGAATAGATAAATGACATATGATAATTAGGTATATTTAGTACAAGAAAAGAGAAATTAATTGCTGTGAGCATAGCTTGTCACAGTTTTGATAGTGTTAGGGGCTGAATTATGACACTCCCACTCCCATTCATATGTTGAAGTCCTAATCTCTGGTACATCATAATATTAACAGCATTTGGAGATAAGATTTTTATAGAAGTAATTAAGTTAAAATGAGATATAGGGTAAACCCTAATCCAATATCACTGGCGTCCTTACAAGAGGAAGAGATTCGGACATGACTTGTAGAAACTGAAGACACTGGAGAAGATGGCTACACGCCAAAGGAAACAGCCTGGCATAGATCCTTTTCTTGTGTCTCTCAGAAGGAAACAATCCTGCTGACATCTGAATTTCAGAATTCCAGCCTCTAGAACTGTGAGAAAATAAGTTTTTGTTGTTTAAGCCATCCAATCTGTGGTACTTTGTCATGACCACCCTAACCAACTGATACAGGTGGCATGAATGCTTGGGTGTTGCAAATGCTCAGCCACCTTTCATTTGTTTATCCCTAAAGAAGAGTTTGTTAGGAAGGACCTGCACAAGAATCCCAGTTCAAGCTCCCTACAGGTGGGGCACCACTTCACAAGCTGTGAAGCAGATCTGCAGGTGTCTTTCTCTCTCTCTGTCTCCCCCTCCCTTCTCAATTTCTCTCTGTCCTATCCAAAAAATGGGGGGAAAAACGCTGCAGGAACAATGGATTCATAGTGCAGGCCCTGAACCCCAGTGATAACACTGGAGACAAAAACAAAAACAAAAAGAAGAGTTTGTGAAAGTCAAAGCCCAAACCTTAAAATGTTTTACATTTCCCCCTGACAAGAGAAGACATGGGAAAGAGAAAGTTGGATATTTTAGTGGTGAAAGTAACAACTGATCTTCCATCTCTCCCTCTCATTCCCAGTGTAGTTAACTCTTTAGTTCAACTGCATGTGTTTGGCTTGGCAAGTATAAAGTGCTATTAAAGTATTTGTGTATGTGTGTGTGTGTTTAATTTTTTATTAGTGATTTAATATTGGTTTACAAAGTTATAAGATAACAGGGGTATAATTCCATACCTTTCCCACCACCAGAGTTTTGTGTCCCCATTCCCTCCATTGGAAACTGCATTAGTTACCATTCCCCCCTCTCCCCCCTCTTCCCCCTCTTCCCCCTCCTCCCCCTCCTCCCCCTCTTCCCCCTCTTCCCAACATCACAGATGTGGGCTGATTATTATTTCTATAACTGTCTATCTATATTTGTCCTTTTTATGGTCCTACCTTCTCTTCCTCTCTCACACTTATTACTTCTGAATGTTCCTCCCCTATCCCCCTATTCCCCCCCTTTTCCCCCCTCTTCTCTCTCCTGGTCCTGATGGAATTGGAGTTCAGAGTCCTCTGGTCATCTTCTAACATTTACCTATCTGGGAGTATGGACCAAAATTCTTTATGAGGTTCAGGAGGTGGAAAGTCTGTCTTCTTTAATTGCTTCTTTGCTGAACACGAGCATTGGTAGGTAGAGCCATGCCCCAGCCTATTTCTATCTTCCCCTAGTGGAGTAGGGCTGTGGAGAGGGGAGGTTCCAGGCTATATTGGTGAGGTTCTCTGCCCAGGGAAGTCAAGATGGAATCATAGTAGCATCTGTCATTTGGTGACTGAAAAGTAATGAGATAATAAAAGAGGTAATTCATAGTGAGGTTATAGTCCTGAAGAAGCCTACAAGAGGGTTTATAATGATGCTCCTTATAATGATGGAAATGGCCAGTGATGGCGGAGAGAGAGGTCTATTAGAGGTATAGGCCCATTGAATCTATGGGGAATCCAAGGACTCCCTGTAGGTGTTTGTGTTTAAGGGTCTCTCTAATAGACTTGCTGCTTTTTCAAAGTATAAAGCAGAAGAGAAAGACTGAATAAACTTTTTAAATAAAATATTTTAAAATGTGATGTTAATTTGAGCTAGCTTCTTGTGCATAATTTTAGCAACAGTACTTTGTCTATATTATAACCACAGGGGGATTCATAGTTGCCATACAAATTAATAGTTGCCATACAAATTTGTCACAGTCAGATTCAACATTTTTTCATTATGTGTTTTAGCTGTAAGCTAAATATATATATGCAATTTTAATCATTTATTTCTTGTGATTTTTTAAATCTGGGTCATATATCAAAGAATGATGTATTTAGTTAGCTCCTTTGTAATGTTTTAATATACTTTGCTGAAACAGAAAAAATTGATCATATACAAATGTAGAACACTTGCTGTTTTATTAAAAAAATATTTGTTATCAGAGAAAGGCAAATAAGAGAGGAGAGAGCTCTGGTATAGCTACGGTAGCACTTGGGATTGAGCCTGCAGCCTGCTGGGCTTCAGGCGTGCAAGTTGGTGCTATTACAAGGAGAGCTATTTCCTTGGTCCCACTTGCTCTTTTTAATTTAGGAGCAGTTTACTGGAGTTTTGAAAATACGGTGAGCTAATTTGACAAGTGAACTGAATAAGTCTCACTCCCAGAGTTAAAAAAAAAAAAGTGTTTTCTGTAATGCAAAATGAAGCAAAGCAAGACAAATAACAAAAGCCTCCAAGTTAAGAATTATAATGTAGTTTTGACTTTAATGTCATTCACATTCATATAGTCTGCAGCAACCTTGTTGGGTTAACAATTTCTTCTCTTCTATTCTCTCCTCCTCTCCTCTCCTCTCCTCTCCTCTCCTCTCCTCTCCTCTCCTCTCCTCTCCTCTCCTCTCCTCTCCTCTCCTCTCCTCTCCTCTCCTCTCCCCTCCCCTCCCCTCTCCTCCCCTCCTCTCCCCTCCCCTGCCCTCCCCTTTTTTCTTTTCTTTCTTCCTTTATTTATTTTTTTAACCCAAGCACTGCTCAGCTCTGGCTTATGGTGGTACAGGGGACTGAACTGAGTACTTTGGAACCTCAGGCATGAGAGTCTCTTTGCCTAACCATTATGCTATCTACCCTCACTAGAGCAACCTTATTAACTGTATATAGTCACTGTGCAAATACTAGTGATATACTTTTTTATCCCCTTTACTTTCCTTCATTCTAATTGTTGAGGAAAGTGCTGAAACTGGTGTTGAGTGTATGTATATGTGCATAAATATCTAGACATATTAAAAATCTCTCTCACACACAAAAATAAAGCTGTAATAACACTAGAGAAAAAACACTGGAGAAAAATCTTATGAAACTAAAAATTCAATAAGGCAAAACTTCTAGTAAAAAATACTAAAAAAACAGGGTAAAAGACAGATGAAAAAAAACTTAGAAGATATGCACAACATTTAAAGATGATATTTGGTGGTGTGGGATATACTCATGTAGTTTTATTATCTTGTAAAGCACTATTTTTAAAAATGATTTTATAGGGGGGAATTAGTGGTTTACAGTGCAGTCATTGATACATGGATACTATTTTCCATCTTTTTCATCTTCCTATGAAAATTCTCTGTAGAACACTCTCACCCACAACCTAGGTCTGTCTGTCTGTCTTCCTTCCTTCCTTCTTTGCTTCCTTCCTTCCTTCCTTCTTTCCTTCCTTCCTTCCTTCCTTCCTTCCTTCCTTTCTTTCTTTTTTGTTTTTATTTATTTATTTATTTATCCCCTTTTGTTGCCCTTGTTTAACCTAGGTCTTTCTACGGCATCATATACCAGGACCCTGTGGCTCTTTTCCACCCTTCTCTCCTTCTCCATCCCCAGAGTCCTTTGCTTTGATGCAATATACCATGCCTAGTCCACATTTTACTGTGTTGTCCCCCTCTGCCCCTATTTAATAAGTCCTGCTTATAAGTGAGATCATTAAATATTTGTCCTCTGTTTGGCTTACCTCTCTTAATATGATATCTTCAAGTCCCGTCCAACATAATGCAAAGGTAATAACTTCATTTTTGACAGCTGAATAATATTCCATCATGTAAATATAACATATTTTTAGCCATTCATCTTTTGTTGGATATCTGGATTGTTTCCAGGTTTTTGCTATTACAAATTCTGTTGCTAGGTATACACAGATCTCTTTGGATGGATGTATTTATTTCCTTTGGGTAAAGTTCCCAGGAGAGAAATTGCTAGATCATAGGGTAGTGTTCTCAGAAAAAAATCTCCAGACTGTTTTCCACAGGGTTGAACCAGTTGACACTCCCATCAGCACCTCTTTACCCCCCATTATCTTCTCCAACATCTGTTGTCACTGTCTTGTATAGTGTATGGTATTCTCATGGATATAAAGTGGTATCTCGTGTTTATTTGCATTTCTCTGATAATTGTTAACTTTGAGCACCTTTTCATATATTTGTTGGACTTCTGGTTCTCTTCTTCACTGAAGTTTCTGTCCATGTCCCTGCTCCATTTTCTAATTTTTTTTGGGGGGGGCGGGGGACTAAGTTTACTTAGTTCTTTGTATATATATGTTTTTTGTTAGTCCTTTATATGAAGTATGTTGTATAAATATCTTCTGCTCTGTAGGCTCTCTTTCTATTTGGGTAGTGTTAACCTTTGCTGTGCAGAAGTTTTTCATTTGATTTATTTTTGTTTTTGTTCTGTTTGCTATTGAACTTGAGTCTTTGAAAACATTTTTTTGACTTTTTTTTTTAATTGGGGAATTAATGTTTTACATTCAACAGTAAGTACAATGGTTTGTACATGCATAGCATTCCCCATTTTCCCATACAACCCCCACTAGGTCCTCTGAATCCTTCTTGGATCTGTATTCTCCCCACTCACCCACCCCAGAGTCTTTTACTTTGGTGCAGTACGCCAATTCCATTTCAGGTTCTACTTCTGTTTTCTTTTCTGATCTTGTTTTTCAACTTCGGCCTGAGAGTGAGATCATCCCATATTCAGCCTTCAGTTTCTGACTTATTTCACTCAACATGAATTTTTCAAGGTCCATCCAAGATCGGCTGAAAACGGTGATGTCACCATTTTTTACAGCTGAGTAGTATTCCATTGTGTATATATACCACAACTTGCTCAGCCACTCATCTGTTGTTGGACACCTGGGTTGCTTCCAGGTTTTGGCTATTACAAATTGTGCTGCCAAAAACATATGTGTACACAGCTCTTTTTGGATGGATATGTTGTGTTCCTTAGGATATATCCCCAGGAGAGGAATTGCAGGATCATAGGGTAGGTCCATTTCTAGCCTTCTGAGAGTTCTCCAGACTGTTCTCCACAGAGGTTGGACCAACTGACATTCCCACCAGCAGTGTAGGAGGGTTCCTTTGACCCCACACCCTCTCCAGCATTTGCTGCTGTTACCTTTTCTGATGTATGACATTCTCACAGGAGTGAAGTGGTATCTCCTTGTTGTCTTGATTTGCATTTCTCTGACAATCAGAGACTTGGAGCATTTTTTCATATGTTTCTTGGCCTTTTGGATCTCTTCTGTGGTGAATATTCTGTCCATGTCCTCCCCCCATTTTTGGATGGGGTTATTTGTTTTCTTGTTGTTGAGTTTGGCAAGCTCTTTTATATATTTTGGTTATTAACCTCTTGTCTGATGTATGGCATGTAAAGATTTTCTCCCATTCTGTGAGGGGTCTCTTGGTTTGGGTAGTGGTTTCTTTTGCTGTGCAGAAGCTTTTTAATTTGATGTAGTCCCATAGGTTTATACTTGCCTTAGTCTTCTTTGTAATTGGATTCGTTTCATTGAAAATGTCTTTAAAATTTATTCGGAAAAGAGTTCTGCCAATATTTTCTTCTAAGTATCTGATAGTTTGTGGTCTAACATCTAAGTCCTTGATCCACCTGGAATTTACTTTTGTATTTGGTGAAATACAGTGGTTCAGTTTTATTCTTCTGCATGTTTCAACCCATTGTTTCCAACACCATTTGCTGAAGAGACTCTGGTTTCCCCTTTTATTTTATTTTTTTTAAATATTTTTTATATTTATTTTTATTTATTTATTCCCTTTTGTTGCCCTTGTTGTTTTATTGTTGTAGTTATTATTGTTGTCATTGTTGTTGGATAGGACAGAGAGAAATGGCGAGGGGAGGGGGAAGACAGAGAGAGGGAGAGAAAGATAGACACCTGCAAGACCTGTTTCACCGCTTGTGAAGCGACACCCCTGCAGGTGGGGAGCCAGGGCTTGAACCAGGATCCTTATGCGGGTCCTTGTGCTTAGCGCCACCTGCGCTTAACCCACTGCGCTACAGCCCGACTCCCTGGTTTCCCCTTTTAATAGTCTGGGCACCTTTGTCAAAGACTAGATGTCCATAGGTGTGGGGACTTAGTACTGGGTTCTCGTGGTGCATCCATGAGTACCCATTCATTGGGGAAACTGACGATCCTTCCTAGCCGACTGAATCCACATGGATCCCAGTCACTTTAAAAGCCAGCAACAAGCAGCAGCTGACAGCTTTCAACCTGACGCTGTTGACTGGCTACGGAAGAAGGGCAAACGCTAGAAGAAGAACTGGGTTCTCAGTTCTATTCCACTGGTGAGTCACTATGTCTATTCATGTTCTAGTACCAAGAAGTTTTGATGACAAAGGCCCTATAATACAGTTTGAAATCTGGGAGTGTGATGCCTCCAGTTCTGTTCTTTTTTCTCAAGATTGTTTTGGCAATTCTAGGTCTTTTCTGGTTCCAGATAAATATTTGTAGCATTTGTTCTATTCTCCTAAAAAATGTGGTTGGGATCTTGATGGGGATAGCATTAAATTTGTAGATGGCTCTGGGTAATATATTCATTTTGATGATGTTAATTCTACCAACCCATGAACATGGAATATCTTTCCACTTCTTTGTGTTTTTTTTTTTTTCAATTTCCTTGAGTAGTGACTCATAATTTTCAGTATACAAGTCTTTCAGTTCTTTGGTTAGGTTTACTCCTGGATATTTTATTGTTTTTGTTGCCATAGTAAAAGTAATTGATTTCTGGATTTCAATTTCTTCTAACTTAGTGTTTGCATAGAGGAATGCCACTGACTTTTGAATGTTAATTTTGTAGCCTGACACCTTACTGTATTGCCTGATGATTTCCAAAAGCTTCTTGCTGAATTCATTAGGTTTTCTATGTATACTATCATGTCATCTGCAAATAGGGAGAGTTTGACTTCCTGTCTTCCAATCTGTATGCTTTTAACTCCTTGCTCCTGCCTGATTGTTATGGCAAGAACTTCCACCACTATGTTGAATAGTAATGGTGATATTGGGCATCCCTGTCTAGTACCTGATCTGAGTGGAAATGCTTCCAGTTTTCACCATTGAGTATGATGTTGGCTATAGGTTTGCTATATATAGACTTCACTATCTTCAGAAATTTTCCATCTATTCCCATTTTTGTAGTGTTTTGATCATAAAGGGTTGTTGTATTTTGTCAAAGGCTTTTTCTACATCTACTGATATGACCACATGATTTTTGGTCTTGCTTTTGTTGATGCGGTGGATCATGTTGATTGATTTACATATATTAAACCAACCTTGCATGCCTGGGATAAACCCCACTTGGTCATGATGAACAATCTTTTTAACAGACTGCTGTATCTGGTTGGCTAGAAATTTGTTCACTACTTTAGCATCTATGTTCATCAGAGATATTGGTCTGTTGTTTTCTTTTTTGGTTGTGTCCCTGTCTGCTTTTGGTATCAAAGTGATGTTGGCTTCATAGAAGCTGGAAGGGAGTATTCCAGTATCTTCAATCTTCTGGAATACTTTCAAAATTAGAGGTATTAGTTCTTCTTTGAAGATTTTGTAGAATTCATTTATAAAACCATCTGGTCCAGGACTTTTATTTTTGGGAAGGATTTTGATAACTGTTTCAATTTCATTAGCTGTGATGGCCCTGTTCATGTTATCTAGGTCCTCTTTACTTAATTTTGGAAGTTCGTAGGTATCTAGGTAATCATCCATTTCTTCCAGGTTCTCTAGCTTGGTGGCATAGAGTTGTTCATAGAAGTCTCGTATGATATGCTGAATTTCTGCGGTGTCTGTTGTGATATCTCCTCTTTCATTTACTACCTGATTTATTTGAGTCTTCTCCCTTTTTTGTTTTGTGAGTCTGGCTAAAGGTTTGTTGATTTTGTTTACTCTTTTGAAGAACCGACATTTACTTTCATTGATCTTTTGTATTTTTTTTTTATTTTCAATGTTAATTATTTCTGCATTTCTGCCCTAAATTTAGTTATTTCTGTCCATCTGGTTGCTTTAGGGGTCCTTTGTTCTTCTTCTTCTAGGTCTTTAAGATGTGCAATCAGGCTGTTTATGCTTTTTCTTGTTTCCCAATGTGTGCTTGCTTGTATGGCTATGAACTTCTCTCTTAGTACTGCCTTAGCTGTGTCCCAAATATTTTGATAGCTTGTGTCTTCATTGTTATTGAACTCTTGAAATATTTTGATTTCTTCCTTTATTTCCTCTTTGACCCAGTAGTTGCTAAGTACTGTACTGTTTTTGTACACTACATTTTGGGACTATTGCTAAGCTTTTGTTGATTGTTAAGTGTTAGTTTAATTCCATTGTGGTCTGAGAAGATGCCTGTGAGGGTTTCAGTGCTCTTGCATTTGTTGATGCTGTCTTTGTGGCCTAACATATGGTCTATCCTTGAGAATGACCCATGTGGACTTGAGTAAAATGTGTATTCAAGTTTCTTGGGATGAATGAGTCTAAAAATGTTCAATAGTTCTAGTATCTATCTCCTCATTTAGCTCCCTCATATCTTTATTGATTTTCTGCCTGGATGGTCTGTCAAGTTGAGAGAGTGGGATGTTGAAGTCCCCTACTATCACTGTGTTCCTGTTAATATATTGCTGTAACTCCTTCAGTAGATGTTTGATGTATTTAGATGGCTTCTTATTGCTTGCATAGATGTTAATAATTAAGTCTTCTTAATTGACTGATCCTCTAAGCATTAAGTAGTGTCCATCCGTATCTTTTTTAATATAATTTATTTTAAAGTCTGTCCTGTCAGATATGAGAATAGCTGTTCCTGCCCTTTTTTGTGGGCCATTGGCTTGTATGATAGTGTTCCATCCTTTCACTTTGAGTCTGTGTTTGTCTTGTTGAGTTAGGTGGATTTCCTGTAGACAGCATATTGTTGGGTTGTTTTTTCTGATCCATCTTGCTACTCCATGCCTTTTAATAAGTGAATTCAGGCCATTGACATTTATTGATATCAAAGAGTGAAGTTATTTTAACGCTATTCTTGTAGATTTTTAGTGTGTTCTGATATGTGGTATATTTGTGGTTGTTTATAGGTGACCTTTCAGAACTTTTTTCAGGGCAGGCTTGGTGATAGTTGATTCCTTCAACTGTTGCTTGTCTGAGAAGGTTTTTATGCTTCCATCTAGTCTGAATGACAGTCTAGCAGGATAAAAAAAGGCTTTCTCATTGAGCACTCGATAGATATCTTGCCATTCTCTTCTGGCCTGTAGTGTCTGTATGGGAAAATCTACTGCTAATCTTACAGGTTTTCCTCTGTAGGAGACTCTTTGTTTTTCTCTTGCAGCCTTCAGGATCCTTTCTTTATCCTTATTCGTTTTTATTCTAAATATGATCTGTCGGGTGTCTTTAAGTCTGTTTTAATTGTCTGGACTTCTTGAACCTTTATGTCTTTGATGTTGTCTAGACTAGATACTTCCTCAGCTAGTATGTCCTGAAGAATGCTTTCTTCCCCTCCCTCTCTTTCTTCCTCTGGTATGCCAATAATGCATATATTATTTCTTTTGAAGTCATCCCATAGGTCTCTGTTGTTGTTTTCAGTATCTCTTAATCTCTTTTTGAGATCTCTTACTTCTTTTTTAGTTGTCTCTAATTCGTCCTCAATTTTGCTAATTGCGTCTTCAGCCTCATTGATTCTATTCTCTCTCCCCTCTACTGTTTTCTGGAGTTCATCTATTTTGTTACCCTGTTCTGATACTGTTTTAGCTTGTTCTGCTAGTTGCGTTCTTAGCTCAGGTATTTCAGCTTTCAACTCTCTACTAACCTTGAGATAATTAGTGTTTTCTTCCAGAGTCTCATTTGTTGTTTCTGCATTTGTGATCACAATTCTTTCAAACTCTTTACTCACTCCTGTGACTATTTCCTTAACAATTGTTTGAATGTTAACCTTACTATTTTGTGCTTCACCCTTTAGGGGGCTTTTAGCTGGACTCTTGTCCTAGCTCATTTCTCCAATATTTCTTCTTGTTGGTTTAACTATTCTATATAGCATGTTATGAGGTCCCTCTGTCAGTACTTTTCAAATTACTGATCACTCTTGCCTGGATTGACTTGTGTCTAAGTATGGTACTTGAAGAGTTGTGGAATAATGTACTTAAAGAGTTCACAGTTGTGGAAATAAGGTACTTAAAGAGTTCACAGTTGTGGAAATTGACAATTGTTTCAATATTATTTTAATTCCTGAGTTGGAGCACAGTAGCTTAAAAGCTTCTTTTGTTCTTTTTTTTCCCTGTAGACTATGGTAGCTTCAGGGCTTTTAAGCTATAAGTAGGCTTGTTAGCTTAATCCCTCACTTCTGACCAAGAGATAAAGCAGGGTGGGGGAGAGATAGCACAGTGGTTATGCAAAGAGACTCTCACACCCCAATGATCCAAAGCTCCGTGCTTAATTTAGCTTCTCTGCTAAGCTGGGCAGCACTGCTAGGCCCTGAGAGTTTCTAAACAAGCCCCATTTATAGTCTGTACGTTCTGAGGCAATTATTCACCATGTTCTCATCAGGAGAACAATTCTAATGGCTCCCTGGTGGTCATTAAGCCAGGTCCCCTGCATTGCTTGATGCTGTGGTCTATTAACAAAATCATTGTTTTGCCTGAGACCCGCCCGGCCTCCAGGGTATTCACTTAATCTCCATTGGTTAGATGGAAGCTTGCTACCTTCCTGCTCCTTTTCTCTCCACCCCCTCTCCTAGCCATTTCCTTTTCTGACCTGCCTCTTTCGTTTCAAAAGATATAAATGCATTTTCTCTAATCAATAAATGAAATTGTATTGCATTCCTGCTCAGCCACGTGTTCCAGAGTCTCTCCGGCAGCTCCCATTATACAGCCCCACTGCTAGGCCTCTGAGGTGTAGCTCTTCACCTGAGTTCCTGGTCAGTTGTCTGTTCCCAGATGTCAGCACAGGGCCTCCCCCCTGCTGCCCAGCCTCAGAGGGCAGTAGCAATGGAGACTCACAGTTGCATTTGGTGAAATGACTCTTAGGGAAGTCCTCTCCTCCCTTCAGCAGTCTTTTTTTTTTGGAGAAACAGACTGGAGGTTGTATCTCAATTGCTAAACTGCCAGACTGTTATCAGCCACTCAGTCTCTCCTTAGGCTCCTCCCTGTCCAGGAGCCATATGTGTTTGCACTCACCAGTGGTTTGGTGGCTTCCTGAAGTCGTTCTAATCCTGCCTTGTTGTGGTCCCAGGTGGGTCTCCTTTGGTATTCCTCATTGATCTGGGAGAGGAGAGGAGAGAAACAGAGCTGCTGCTGCTCCATAGCCCCACCTTGCGATGCCTCCCCCCCCCCCCCCAGAAGTTATTTCTATGTCAGCATCATCCAGATTTATCTCTGGGGCTCTTTCCTTGGCAGGACAAATTCACTCTCCTGGTGGCCATCTTTTTCTCCTCCTTCTATTGCACCAAAGTAAAAGGCTAGGGGTAGAGGAAGGGTTCAGGTTCTGGAACATGATGTCAGAGGGGGACCTAGAGGAGGTTGAATTGTTATGTGTAAAACTGTGAGAAGTTACACATGTACAAACTATTGTATTTTACTATTAACTGTAAACCATTAATTCCCCAGTAAAGAAATTAAAATATATATATTAGTGCATGTGGGAAATTACTATTTTATTACTATTTTATTACTATTTTATTACTATTTTATTACTATTTAATTACTATTTTATTACTATGTGGGAAATTACTATAATATTACTATTTTCCCAAGTGCTTATAGCTTTTGTTTGATTTTCTTCCTTAACAAAGAAATTGTAATTTTTTTATAGTTACGTGTATACCTGTAAGCAAAGCCATTGTTTTAAAATCTATATTGCTAGTTTTGTATACATCTAATAATTTTGTCATGAGTTTTAATATTTAAAATTCTTTCTCTAGGGGAGTTGGGCAATAGTGCAGCTGGTTAAATGCATGTGGCGTGAAGTGCAAGGACTGGCATAAAGATCCCAGTTAGAGCCTCCAGCTCCCTATCTGGGAGAGTTGCTTCCCAAGTGGTGAATCAGGTCTGCAGTTGTCAATCTTTCTCTCCCCCCCCCCCATCTTCCTTCCTCTCTCCAATTCTCTCTGTCCTATCCAACAATGACATCAATATCAACAACAGTAATAACTATGACAATAACAACAACAAGGGCAACAAAAGGGAATAAATAAATAATTCTTCCTCTAGAAAACATAGGGGTGCTGTCTTTGTTCAATTTTTCCCAACACCTTTCCTCTTTCTTTCTTTTGCCATCTGGATTGCAGATTTTTTCTGGACACAGATCATACTTAACTTTTTTTTTTCCTCTATAGTAAAAGGTAGTAGAAAGATTTGGCATACTCAGTAGACACAGGTCTGTTGAATTATTAATATTACAACTTGAACACATAGCAATTTTTACTTATTGCACTTATGGAGACATTGAATTATCCACATCACCTTCCAGCTGATGTCTGTTTATATGTAGTCTTGTTCTCTTTGTTTCCACTGTGCCTCTCTCTTTTGTTCAAGCTCTGGTTCCTTTCTTTGTTCCCATTCTGCTTCCTAATCTTCAATATGGATTTCCCCATTATAGTATGGATAAATTGTCAACATGGAGGCCTGAAGTAGTGAATATGTTGAAAGTATAACTAATCACTGTATAACTTCCCATGCTACTTACTGTATGATAATCACATCAATTTATGGCATCAAAGTAATTTTGTCATTTGAAATTTGTACACATATCTCTTTAAAAATCTCAACATAAACTTTACAAATTCTATCAAGATATCAGGATTTAGTGGACTTGGATTTATTGAATTACTGCTTGAATCAGTTAGTATAGAATATATTTTGTAGGAAGTCGGGCTGTAGCGCAGCGGGTTAAGCGCAGGTGGCGCAAAGCACAAGGACCGGCATAAGGATCCCGGTTCGAACCCCGGCTCCCCACCTGCAGGGGAGTCGCTTCACAGGCGGTGAAGCAGGTCTGCAGGTGTCTGTCTTTCTCTCCCTCTCTCTGTCTTCCCCTCCTCTCTCCATTTCTCTCTGTCCTATCCAACAACGACAACAACAATAATAACTACAACAATAAAACAACAAGGGCAACAAAAGGGAATAAATAAATAAAATAAATATTAAAAAAAGAATATATTTTGTATTTTATAAATGTTATATTTTGTAAAAGATGCTACAACATTCTGGAAAATCTCATTTTGGCCACATTTCTGTCCTATATTAAGATGATTGCATTTGTAATACTTTTATTTTTAATAAGACTCACTATATTGGGCTAAAGAATTTTTTAAAAACATAGGAAGAGGGGCCGGGTGGTAGCGCAATGGGTTAATTGCACATAGTGTGAAGCACAAGGACCAGCTCAAGGATTCCAGTTCGAACCCCCAGCTCCCCACCTGTAAGGGGGTTTCTTCACAAGTGGTGAAGCAGGTCTGTAGGTGTCTAAGTTTCTCTCCCCCTCTCTGTCTTCCCCTCCTCTCTCGATTTCTGTCTTATCCAACAACAACAAAACAGTAAAAACAATGGAAAAAAGATGGCTGCCAGGAGCAGTGGATTCGTAGTGCAGGCACTGAACCCCAGTGATAACCCTGGAGGCAGGAAAAAAATAAAAAAGGCAGGAAGAGATATTCTAAGGTAAGTCTATATACATCAACTAATAAAATTTGAAAATAAAACAAGATAGACAAGATAGGCAGTGTTGTTGTGGCTCATGGATGCAGTGCTTTCTCTCCCTGACAGTTTGTATTCCTGACCTATAGGTTTCCTCAACATGGGTGGAGTGTTTCTCAACTGGGTTGTAATAAGTGAAGAGTAAAGAGGAGATGCCGTAGAGGGAAAAAAGCACAAGCAGACCAGAACGTTAGGATGTAGTGGTGTGTTTTGGAAATCAGTGATAAAATTTACATAGTAATTTATGGTCATACTATAGAGGAATTTGAGCAGAAGGTCTAATCGCTATGAGGTTGGATAGTGTCATAGTATGTTTAGGAGAAAGACAGTGTTTCAGGAATATTAGTCTGGCACTAGTGTGTATGGTGCACTGAAGAGATAGGAGCAAGAAGTATAGGGATTAATAATACTGTGTGAACTGAACATGCAGAGGCAATAAAGGCTCAGACTCAGTGTGTTGCTGTAGTGATGGAGAACAGATGGTGAATCTGACAGACATTATGAAAGGTGAAATTTATTTCTTTATTTAGCAAATATTTATTAAATGCTTATCATCTGTATTTATACTTATAATATATGGATTGACTTTGCCTGAAACTGCAAAACAATTTTAAAATTTTAATGTTATGTTCCTGGTAGTGAAGTTCTTACTGTTGTTTGATGATTATGTGGAATTTAAAAAATCATTAATAACCTTATAGACCTTTGCAAAATGGAAAACAAATATTCTTTTCATAATCTTATAAAATAATTTGTACTTTATTTGGTTAACAAAGTGAAATGCAACTATTTAATCATGCATAGAAGAAATCCTCTGGCAAGCAAATGGAAGTTTCTTAACCAGAGGACTCTTAATTAAGGAAGCTTTATTCTTGAATGATTATGAGTGTTCTGGTGCATTGAAATATCTTTTCTCATCATTTCTGTAATGCTGACTGTCATAAAGTGGTGTATTTTTTATACTTTTAGCATCTTATGATTGCTGTCAGGCAATGCTTAAAATCATATTGTTAGCTTGAAAGAATTGAAAAGTATCTTAAATTGAGAACAATTTATCTGAAGATCAGTCACATAAAGTATCTGTAAATCTGTTCAATAATTATTATTTTAAGATAAAAGAACATTTTGCTTAAGTAACATTGACAATGCATAATAATTGTCTTGACATATGGACAGAGTAAGGCAATGGAAGTAAATCATCATGTATTACATAATTTATGCCTTCATTTGCTAATTTTACGTCAGTTTTAAAAGTTCCATTTTAATCATGTTGTCTTACAGAAAGCAAAAAATACATTTTTCTCTTACTTGTGTATAGACTGTATCATTGCTTTTAATTTTAATTTGTTAGATACCAATAGTGATTTGATTCCATAGAAACTATTTTGTTTTTCGTGTTGTTATCCTGGACAGCCACCAAATCCTTCATTATAACTATTGTACTTTTCTTGTTGCTTCCTCTGTGATAATTCTCTTATTATCTGTTTCAGAGATATCCATTTCATTGGTCTATCTGGAACCTTCTTCAACATAGCTCCCCATTCCTTCTCCTTAGTAACTTTATTAAAAATTAATTTTTATGATGAATATTTAGTTTCAGGTTTCCTGAACTTAGCCCATGTCAACATTAGAAAAATGCATTTATTATTACTCCACTAGCAATTAGTTATACATAGTTTTAGAGGGAGTCTGGTGGTGGTGCAGCGAGTTAAGCGCACGTGGCACCAAGCACAAGGATAGTTTTAGAATTTATCTTTAATTTTGATTCCTTCCATCTCTCTCTCTCTCTCTCTCTCTCTCTTTCTCTTTGCCTCCAGGGTTATCACTGGGGCATGGTTCCTGCACCATGAAGCCACTGTTCCTGGAGACCATTTTTTCCCATTTTGTTGCCCTTCTTGTTGTCGTTATTGTTATTGTTGCCATTGATGTTGTTATTGGATAGGACAGAGAGAAATCGAGAGAGGAGGGAAGACAAAGAGGGGAGAGAGAAAGATAGACACCTGCAGACCTGCTTCACCACTTGTGGAGTGACCCCCCTGCAGGTGGGGAGCCAGGGGCTGGAAAGGGGATCCCTATGCCAGTCTTTGCGCTTTGCGCTATGTGCGCTTAACCCACTGCTACTGCCCGACCCCCTTGATTCCTTCTCTAGTGTAAGATTGCTTTCATTTTGGTTCTTATTGCATGCCATGATGCCAGCCAGCTACCACAGAGGGCTAGTTGATAAGGTAAATGTTAAATTAAAAACTCAGAATAAAATTTTGGGCCCCAAATAGTAAGAATTCAAAGGTTCATTTATACATGTGGCCAGAACTCTAGCTCAACTGGTAGGGCACAGAATTTACATGCCTGACACTCCAGATTTGATTCTTTGATTCTCTGTATCTCTCAAAATTCTTTCTGACCCTCATGTGAAATAAATGAAACGAATTTACATTAATTGGGCAAATATGTATTTGGCAATTTATTTATTTATATTTTTTCTTTATTGGGATTAATGTTTTTACAGTTCACAGTAAATACAATAGTTTTTACATACATAACTTTTCTTAGTTTTCTATAGAACAATACAACCCCCGGTAGGTCCTCTGCCATCCTGTTCTAGAATCTGAACTCTTTCCCCCATTCACCCCAGAGTCTTACTTTGGTGCAATACACCAACTCCAGACCAAGTTCTGCTTAGTGTTTTCTCTTCTGATCTTGTTTTTCAACTTATGCCTGTGAACAAGATCATCCCACATCCATCTTTCTGTTTCTGACTTATTTCACTTAACATAATTTCTTTAAGTTCCATCCAAGATGGGCTGAAAATGAGTAAGTCGCCATTTTTAATAGCTGAGTAGTATTCCATTGTGTATATATACCACAACTTGCTCAGTCATTCATCTGTTGTTGGACACCTGGGTTGCTTCTAGGTTTTGGTTATTACAAATTGCCCTGCTATGACCATAGGTATACACAGAACTTTTTTGATGGATGTGTTGGATATATCCCCAGGAGAGGAATTGCAGGGTCATAGAGTAATTCCACTTCTAGCTTTCTGAGAGTTCTTCAAACTGCTCTCCACAGAGGTGGGACCAATTTACATTCCTACCAGCAGTGCAAGAGGGTTCCTTTGTCCCTACAACTTCTCCAGCATTTGTTACTGCTATCTTTTCTGGTGTATGACATTTGTGTGAGTCAATTTAGCAAATCTGAGTTGTAACTTATGTTTTAAAAAAATTGATCAAAGCAAGTACAAATTAGGTGTGACCTGGTTTGGAGAAGTTTGTGTAAAGGTCTTGTGGTTTAATTGTCTCCAAGCTTATATCAACTCTTTCTATGAGACTTGACTGCTAAGGACAGTTATGAAACATTTGGTTTTCCTGTCTTGATTGGGCTAGTCTCTATGCTGACAACTGAATTGTAACCAGGATCAAAACAGAGAATTAAAAGAGATTTATTTTTAAAGGAGTTAAATTTGAGAAATTGAGATATATAGGTATGTTGCACAGGAGAGTGCTTGTATTTGGAGCAGAGAGGTCATGATAATTAGACCTAGAATAACCATAGTGGGGCATAGGCAGAATATGTAAATTAGGAAGCCTCAACAAATTAATGGAATTGAGACACTGAGCAAAGCAGAGAAGTTATAAAGTAGAGGAATTGAAACAGAAGACAGATGTCTCAATTCTTTTTTCTCTTATTTATTTTTCTTTATTGGGGGATTAATGGCTTAGTCAGTAAACAGTAAGATACAGTAGTTTGCACATGTGTAGCATTTCTCAGTTTTCCACATAACAAATCAGCCCCAACTAGGTCCTCCTCTAACATCATGTTCCAGGACCTGAACCCTTTCCCCCACCCCAGAGTTTTACTTTAGTGCAATACAAATGCAGTCCAAGTTCTACTTTGTGTTTTCTTGTTTTTCAGCTTCTTTTTTTTAATTCAAAATTTTTTTTATTAATGATCAGCAAGATTGTGGGATAAGACAGGTAAGTAAAATTCATACAGTTCTCACCACCAGAGTCACATATCCCATCCCCTCCATTGGAAGGTTCCCTATTTTTTATCCCTTTGTGAGTATGGACCAAAGATTTCTATAGGGTACAAAGTGTGGGAGGTCTGACTTCTGTAATTGTTTCTCCGCTGGACATGGGCATTGACAGGTCAATCCATACCCCCAGCCTGTCTCTGCTTTCCCTAATGGGGTAAGCTCTGGGGAGATATGATTCCAGGACACATTGCTGAGGTTATCAGCCTAGGAAATTCAGGTTGGTGTCATGGCAGTAATTTTAAACTTTTGTCTGTGAGTGAAATCATTGCATATTCATTCTTCTCTTTTTGATTCATTTCACTTAGCATGATTCCTTCAAGCTCCATCCAAGAGGAGGTAAAGAAAGTGAAATCATCATTTTAATAGCTGTATAATATTTCATTATGTATATATGCCACAACTTACTCAGCCACTCATCTGTTGTTGGATACCTGGTTTGCTTCCAGGTTTTGGCTATTATGAATTGTCCTGCTATGAACATAGGTTTACACAAATCTTTTTGGATGGGTGTCTTGGGTTCCTTAGGATATATCCCAGGAGAGAAATTGCAGGGCCATAGGGTAAGTCCACTTCTAGCCTTCTGAGTGTTCTCCAGACTGCTTTCCACAGGGGTTGGACTAATTTACATTCCCACCTGCAGTACAGGAGGGTTCCCCACAACCTTTCCAGCATTTGTTGCTGCTACTTTTTCTGTATGACATTCTCACAGGAGTGAAGTAGTATTTCATTGTTGTCTTTATTTGAATTTCTCAGACAATCAATGACTAGGAGTATTTTTTTTTCATATGTTTGTTGGTATTTTGGATCTCTGATGAATATTCTATTCATATCCTCTCCACATTTTTGGATGGTATCATTTTTGTTGTTGCTTCTGAGTTTGGTGATCTCTTTATGTATATGTAGTTTGGTTATTAGCCTCTTGTCTGATGTATGGCATATAAAGATCTTTCATTCTGTAAGGGGTGTCTTTGTTTGGATGGTGATTCCTTTAGCTGTGCAGAAGTTTTCAATTTGGAGTATTCCCATTGGTTTATTTTTGTTTTAGTCTTCTTTGTACTTGGATTTGCATCTTTGAAGATGCCTTTAAAATTTATGTGGAAAAGAGTTCTGCCAATAATTTCCTCTTAAGTATTTGATAATTTCTGGTCTAATATCCAAGTTCTTGATCCATTTGGAATTTTGTGTTTGGTGAATATAGTGATTCAGTTTCATTCTTCTGTAGGTTTCAACTCAATTTTTCCAACACCACTTGTTGAAGAGACTCTGCTTTCCCCATTTAATAGTCTGGGCACCTTTGTCAAAGGTTAGATGTCCTAGGCATGGAATGCCAACCCTTCACCCTCATCACTTGGGTGAGACCTTTCCTTTCATGGTATTCTCTAATTCTATTCCAGGAGGTTCACTTCTTAACAAAGTCCCAAAACCTAGATATAGGCCAGGTCCCGTTAGAGCCTATGTTCACATGTACCCATAAATTAGGACAAAATATATACACGAAAGAAAAAATACACAATAGTCTTTAGTGAGTCAGTATCAAGTTCATAATGAAATAGTGTCCACTTAGACTTAGATACTCTCTTCACCTACCTCCTATTACAATTCTCTCACTCACTCCAAAGCTAACCTTATCAAAGAAAGGACTGCCAAAGCTAAATAAGGGCAAGAGACTGGCATACTTTAACGATGACTCTTTAGTCACTATCAGGCCATTCCACCAGCTGGGGCCCCAACAAGGGAGTCCTGAGATTCCCAAACAGACTTGATGGGCCTAGAACTTGAATAAATCCCTCTCTCCATTGATACTGGTTATTTTTATCAGGAACAACAAAATAGACCCCTTTGTGGGCCCCCATAAGGCCTTGCCCTCAACCTGGATCAACAATGGTAGAGAGTGTTCCATCCTCTGAAGGGAGGATGGACAATATACTCTATGCTACACCTGAGGAAAATGGGTTGATACTGGGGCAGTATGGAATATTCCTACTCATGACCACAGAATGTGAGCTCAGATCTAGAGGGATGCAGAGGTCACATAGGCTCCTAAGCTAATTATGGGCCCCAGATCACATCAAATTGATGGGGTTAACAGTCAACAATATTTATACCCCTTTCCCATATTAGGGAGCTACTCTCTCCCCTGATCCAGCTTTCTGGTCCTTCTCCCAGCCATGACATCATCTTCCCAGACAATAACTAGATCCACCTGCATATCAGATTTCAGGCTCAGGTAAAACAAACAAATAAACAAACAAACAAAAATTAGTATAGCTACAGGCCCTTGAAATATAACTAAAATATGCCTACTAGCTATCTACAAAATGGAGAAAACCCCCCCCTCCCAACACTTCATCTGCACTATTCCAGCCTTTAGGTTCATGATTGTTCAACAATTTGTTTGGCTTTGTATGTTAACTCTCTTTTCAGCCACCAGATGCTAGCAGGATGTGACCAGACTTCCCTGGACAGACAACCCCACCAATGTGCCTTGGAGCTCCGCTTCCCCAGAGCTGTTTCCCCACTAGGGAAAGAGAGAGACAGGCTGGGAGTATGGCTAGACCTGTCAACGCCCATGTTCAGTGGGGAAGCAATTACAGAAGCCAGACCTTCAAACTTCTGCATCCCACAATGATCTTGGGTCCATACTCCCAGAGGGGTAAAGAATAGGAAAGCTATCAGGGGAGGGGATGGGTTATGGAGGTCAGTTGGTGGGGATTGTGCGAAGTTGTACCCCTCTTATCCTATGGTTTTGTCAATGTTTCCTTTTTATAAATAAAAAAATTTAAAAAAGATTAGATGTCCATAGGTGTGGGGGCTTACTTCTGGACCCTCAGTTCTATTCCACTGGTTGGTGTGTCTATTCATGTTCCAGTACCAAGCAGTTTTGATGACAATGGCCCTATAATGGCCCTATAATTTGAGATCTGGGAGTGTGATGTCTCCAGTTCTGTTCTTTCTTCTCAAGATAGTTTTTGGCAATTCTAGGTCTTTTCTGGTTCCAGATAAACATTTGTAGCATTTGTTCTATTCTCCTAGAAAATATGGCTGGGATCTTGCTGGAGATTGCATTAAATTTGTATATGGCTCTGGGTACTGTATTCACTGTGATGATGTTAATTCTTCCAACCTATGATCATGAAATATCTTTCTACTTCTTTGTGTCTTTTTCTATTTCCTCGAGTAGTGACTCATAATTTTCAGCATACAAGTCTTCCACTTCTTTGGTTAGGTTTATTCCTAGATGTTTTATTTGTTGCTATAGTAAAAGGGATTTATTTCTGGATTTCTTCTTCTTCACTTAGTGTTTGCATAGAGGAAAACCACTTACTTTTGCATATTATTTCTTGCCTCCAGGGTTATTGCTGGGGCTCAGTTTCTGCACTATAAATCCACTGCTCCTGTGGCCTTCCCCCCCTTTCGATTTTTTGGATAGGACTGAGAAATTGAGAGGGGGTGGGAAGATAAAGAGGGAGAGAAAAAGATAGACACCTGCAGCTCTGCTTCACTGCTTATAAAGTGACACCCTTGCAGGCAGGAGCTGGGGGTTCAAACTGGAATCCTTGTGCAGGTCCTTGCACTTTGTACTATGTGCGTGTAATCTGGTGTGCTGCTGCCCACCCCCTTTTCAATTCTTTATTCAAGATTATTTACAGATATCCTAGCTCACTCTCTCTCTTTTAAAGCTAGCATGCAGATAGCCTTGACTAAAATAGTGCATAATTCTAATTAGATTTTTTAGGAGTGAGTAGTTAGGATGATGGGATTTCTGGGACTCAAACTACTGAGATGAACACTTTTTTGTTGGTGTTTAAGATAGAGGCAGAGAGTCAGAGAAAGAGAGTGAAAGAGAGATCACACCAAAGCTTCCTTCAGTGTGTTGGGGGCCAGCCTCGAATCTGGGTCACTCACATGGTAAAGCAACACACTATTCAGGTGAGTTATTTTGCCAGCCCTGAGAAGAACACTTTTTGTTGACATTCAGAGTAATTGGCTGGTGAAACATAGCACTTGCACATGTGAGGCCCTGGGTTCAACTCCTATCACAGGTTCTCTAGTCTCTTTCTCTTTAAATGAATTAATTAATAATAATTTTTTTTTCAAAAAGTTCACATATTTATTACTGATTCAGGAAACAGGAAGAGATAGAAGACCAAGTGTATTCCTAATCAAGGAATGTGTGCAAGACAGCAGTGCTTTGCTCGAGATACTAGCGGTCTATCCTGGCATAAATATGTGCATCTTAAAGGATCCTTATAGACCCAGCTTTGTTCTTCTCCAGTGTCTCCTCTTGAAGTTTTACCTGATTTTATTACCAGTTTTCATCCAAATCCACTGAGGAATAGGACAGTTCTGCTTTTGCTTCTTAGGTACGAAGTGCTTGATTCTGAAAGTCTGATGAGAAGACATGGTGAGGATAAGTCAGTCTGACAACACAATGACAGAAAAAAGGAGAGAAACAATAATAATTTCTTTCAAATTAAAACAAACCTCAGTGGTTCAGTTTTATTATACATATATTATTATATGGAGTGCTGGTAAATGCACGTAGGGCCTGGTACATGCTTGATATTATGCATTACTTCTTGGTCTAATTTTTATTCTATGATTTTTGTTTTCTTTTAAGAGAGAAAGCAAAAAGGAAAGAAGGAAAGTAGGAGGGTAGAAAGAGAGAGAGTTCATGAGATTCCTGAGAGTATTACTTAAATTATAGACAAATGAAAATTTTATTACAGCCTTACAGAATTTTGGAAATTGTCTAATTCTCTCAGCCTATTTCATATTAAAGTCCCCAGTAGTAGGGATTATTAATTAGTCTATCAAACCTGAGTCCTTTATTGTGTCATTTAACTTTAAAGTGGTTATTACATTGCTTTTCTTAATTTTCAAGAAAGTTTATACTATCAGGCAGGAAATAAGGTCAAATTACTTTTTCTCTGAACTGAAAATGTAAGTGAGAATTAAATAATTCAAACATTTAGGAAAATTCTTAGGTGCTAGCATCAGTATTTGTACAAAATAAGATGACTAAAGCCTAATGAAGAGGGTCAGGTGGTGGCTTACCTCATTGAGTGCAAATGTTAAAAAGTGCAAGGACTGGAAGTGGGCGGTAGCACAGTGGGTTAAGCACAGGTGGTACAAAGTGCAAGGACCTGCATAGGGATCCCGGTTTGAGCCCCTGACTCCCCACTTGCCACGGAGTCACTTCACAAGTGGTGAAGCAGGTCTGCATTCGTCTATCTTTTTCTCCCCTTCTGTTTTCTTCTCCTCTCTCCATTTCTCTCTGTCCTATTTTAACAACAATGACATCATCATCAACAACAATAATATCTACAACAATAAAAAACAACAAGGGCAACAAAAGGGAAAATTTTTAAAAAAAGTGCAAGAACCTTGGTTTGAGCCCACGGTCCCCACCTGGAGGAAAAAAGCTTCACAAGTGGTGAAGCAAGGTTGCAGGTGTCTCTGTCTCTCTCCCTCTCTATCACCCCCTTCTCTCTCAATTTCTAGCCGTCTCTATCCAATAAAGATTTAAAAAAAACTTAAAACAAATGCCTAATGAATAAAAGTATCTTTTTTTTAATTAAAAAAAATTTTTTATTTAAGAAAGGAGACATTAACAAAACCATAGAATAAGAGGGGTACAAATTCCGCACAATTCCCATAATAGTCAGTTGTAATATTTACAGTGATATGTTGATTCCGTTGATTAAGAGAAGAATATATGATAAAATGAACTAATAAGTAAGGTGTGCTTTATTCTATGGCTATGAACTTCTCCAAACTTTGAATATTTTTTAAAGATTTTATTTATTTATTCATGAGCAAGATAGGAGAAAGAACCAGACATCACTTTGGTACATGTGCTGCTGGGGATTGAACTCAAGACCTCATGCTTGAGAGTCCAATTCTTCATCCACTGTGCCACCTCCTGGATCACTGAATTTTTTTTTTTTTTTTTTTTTTTTTAAGATTTTACTTATTAGGAAGATAGGAAGACACAAAGAGAAAAAGAACCAGACATCACTCTGGTACATGTGCTGCTAGGGATTGAACTTGGCACTTCATGCTTGAGAGTCCAGTGCTTAATCCACTTTGCCACTTCTTGGACCGCCAAAGTTTTGAATTTTAACCAACCATTTTACAATATCCATTATCAATAACAATAAAATCAGACAAAAGCATGTACACCAGCAGGTTGCAATCATGATTATTGGACATTTATAGATTATGATCTATTTGCGGTTGGTTTTGCCAGAAGTATTTTTGAGAGAATCTAATTCCTTAATGGCAGAGTCTTAATAAATACAAAATTCTCTGATAGGAGCTAGTTAGTATATGCTTTACACTAAAAAAGTATGTCCTGCATGTTTGGCTGAGACAGTACTTTAGCTAACTGTTGCTGCCTTGCAAACCATCTCCAAACATAATAATGGCTTCAAACATCACTTTAAAAAAATCCATCACAAATATGAGACTTACTGAATTTATTGATAGTTGTGCTTTTTGTTCCATGTCAGCCAAAGCCCAAGTGATGTGAAGGTTTGACTTGACTGGAATGTCCAAAATGGCTCAGTCACATGACTGGCAGTTGGTGTTGACTTTCAGCTGGACTCAGTGAGTGTCTTGACTCATTTCCAGTCTTTCAGGATATTTGGGTCCTAGAATATGCTGACTGGTTTCCAAATATGTGAAAAGTGGAAGCTATAGATTTCTTCAGGCCTAAACTCAGAAATTTCATAGCAGTGTGTCCTTTTTCTTCTGCTGATCAAAGCAAATCATAAGGAGAATCCAGTGTATCAAAGTAGTTGTGGATTACTAGTTTTGGTCTGAGTTTTTAAAAATTTTTTGTTATTAGAATTCAAATCAAACATAATTTCCCTAGATAAAATACTCTTTTGAAGTCCTGAAGGATTTGAGACGAATAGAAAGATGAAAACGGAAAATTGGAAAAAAAAATTGCTGCCTTCTTTTTTTCACCTAGCTCTAGCTTTTATCAAGAGAAACACACTGGTTGGTTGCCATAGCACCTTGCTATACCAACACAATTTTATTTGTCCTTGGAGTAGGTAAAAGATGCTTTAGTGAGAAACATTTCCCTGAGTAACAATCTCTGCTCTGTTCATGATAATCTCTGCTCTGCTCTGTTCATGATAACTAGTAACAATCTCTGCTCTGTTCATGATAATTAATTTATGAAGAAAATAGCTGTAAATTATGGGACTGCCCACATCTCGCTTACTGCCTGTATATATTATATTACTTCTCTCTTTTAGTCACTTGAGGACACAGATAGGCTGTGAAGCAATCAGCAACATTTCTTTCTGAACAACAGCATAGGTAACCCTACTTTTATAGAACTCTTTAGTTGATTGTCCAGTTTCAAAGCAGAAAAATCCTTAAGATTAAAGTAATTTTATTCTGTGAAATAATTAGAGCCTTTCCCACTTCTATCCTTTCCTGAAATTCAACCAAGATTCTTGATAATCTTCTGTTGGTACTTACCTTAGCTTCTGCAATTAATCCCATTTCATGGGACAGAAGTTTGAAACATCTGTGGTATGTCATAACCTGTTTATAGAAATTTGATTATAGAGTTATAGAAACTTGATTTTTAGAATGGCATGTGACAAACAGTTATGAAAGATTTGGTAGCAGTTAATAAAGTGTTGATAAAGGAGATGGGTATAACATAATAGTAAGAAGGAAATATTTAGAGTTTTTCAGTGGAAGTTATAAATATATTTTCCTTTTTATGTGTTCTTCATCCCTCTCTCCCTCCCTCTTTCTTTTTCTTTTTTTTAAGTTGACATTGACTACATCATTGTATATGTTTCTGGAGTTCCTTTTCACACCTGTTCAAAAGTAAATTGTTAGACTGGGAAGATAGCATCATGGTTATGAAAAGACATTCATGCTTGAGGTACCAAAACTTCCCAGTCTAATCGCCAATACCACCAGAAGCCAGAAATTAGCAGTGGTCTGGTAAAACAAATAAACAAGAACAAAACAAAAAATTGTGGTAGTGGGGAAGGTGACTTAGCAGGTAGAGTGCAAACTTGCAAGTGTGAGGTCTTTGGTTTGATTCCTGGCACTGCATATTTTGGAACTGGTGTTCTGGCCTCTCTCATTTTCCCTTTCATGAAATAAACATTTTTTTTTCTTTTTTAAAAAGTGAGTTGTCATATACCATGACCACCACCAAAATGCTGAAGTTCTTATATTCTTGTTTAATAGATGCCTTCCCTACTCTGTGTTCATTATACTCCTCACCCCTTATAACAACCTCAGATCTGTTGCCCAAACCCAAGGGTTAGTTTTGGGTTGGTTTTATCTATTCCCTTGCTTTATCTTTTTTTTCTTCTTTTTTTATTTATAAAAAGGAAACATTGACAAAACCATAGAATAAGAAGGGTATAACTCCACACAATTCCCACTATCAGAACTCTGTATCCCATCCCTTCCCCCGATAACTTTACTATTCTTTAACCCTCTGGGAGTATGGACCCAAGGTCATTGTGGGATGCAGAAGGTGGAAGGTCTGGCTTCTGTAATTGCTTCCCCGCGGAACATGGGCGTTGACAGGTCAATTCATACTCCCAGCCTGTCTCTCTCTTTCCCTAGTGGGGTGGGGCTCCAGGACACATTGGTGGGGTTGTCTGTCCAGGGAAGTCTGCTTGGCATCATGCTAGCATCTGGAATCTGGTGGCTGAAAAGAGAGTTAACATATAAAGCCAAATAAGTTGTTGACTAATCATGAACCTTAAGGCTGGAATAATGCAGATGGAGAGTTGGGGATGGGGGTCCTCCGTTTTGTAGATAGCTAGTAGGCATATTTTAGTTATATTCCAAAGGGCATGTGACTATACTATTTTTGTTTGTTTGTTTGTTTTGCCTGAGCCTGAAATCTGATATGCAGGTGGATCCAAGTTATTGTCTGGGGAGATGATGTCAAGGCTGGGAAAAGGACCAGAAAGCTGGATCAGGGAAGAGAGTTTCTATTTCAGGTGGTTCACTTCCTAACAAAGTCCCAAAACCTAGATATAGACCGGGTCCCATAAGATAGAGCATATGTTCACATGTATCCATAAATTAGGACAAAATATATACCTGAAAGCAAAAGTACACAATAGTCTGCAGTTGGAGTCAGTATAAAGTTCATAATGAAATAGTGTTTACTTAGACTTAGATACACTCCTCACCTACTTTCTATTACACTTCCCTCACTCACTCCAAAGCTAACCTTATAAAAGCAAGGACTACAGAAGTTGAATAAGGGCAAGAGACTGGCATACTTTAATGATGACTCTTTAGTTACTATCAGGCCACCCCATCAGCTGGGGCCCTATTCAAGGAGTCCTGAGATTCCCAAACAGACATGATGGGCCTAGACCTCAAATAAATCCTTCTCCCTAATATTACCAGTCATCTCTACCAGGAACAATAAAATAGACACCTTTGTGGACCCCCATAGGACCTTGCCCTCAATTTTGATCAACAACAGTAGAGAATGTTCTATCCTCTGAAGGGAGGCTGGACAACATACTCTATACTCTACCTGAGGAAGGTGGGTCTTGAAATTGGGACAGCTTGGAACATTCCTACTCATCACCATAGAATGTGAACTCAGATCTAGAGGGATGCAGAGGTCACATAGGCTCCTAAACTGAATATAGACCCCAGATCAGATCAAATCATTGGGGTTTACAGTGAATAATATTTATACACCTTTCCCATATTTGGAAGCTACTCTCTTCCCTGATCCAGCTTTGTATCTTTATATTCCACAAGTGAATAAGGTCATCCAGTATTTGTCTTTCTCTTTCTGATTTATTTCACTTACAATAATGTCCTATCCATGTCATTATAAATAGCAAGAATTCTTCTTATAGTATATATTCTTCTTATAGTATATACTTTAGTAGTATATGTACCACATTTTCTTCACCCACTTACCCATTCATTGGACACTTGCATTGTTTCTATATCTTGGCCTTTAAAATAGGCAGTGAACAAAAATGTACATATATCCCTTAGAAATTAGTCTTTTTATGTTATTGGAAGGTACCTACAAGAGTTGAACTGCTGGATCATATGGAAAGTACTTTTAAAATCTTAAGACACCTTCATACTGATTTTTACAGAGACTGGATCAATTTTACATTCCTACCAACAATATAAAAGGTTTTTTTTCCTCACCCCTAACAACCTTACTAACACTTGTTGTTTCTGGTCTTTGTAATTATATAGGCCATTCTCACAGTTGTGAGGTGCTGTCTTATTTATGTTTTCAATATGGTGTTGGATAAAGAACTTAGGACCTTGTACATATATGATATCACTGAACTGCCTCCCTGACCCAAATTTTATGACACATTTTCTGGGACTTAATCCCTGCATGACTTCATTACTTCTGGTGGCCATCTATTTCCACTCCCCCCCCTCCTTTTGATAAAAGATGAAAAACAGAAGTAGAGACATCTCTGCAGTTGGAACTCAGGGATTTAAACCCAGATCCTCACACATGATAACGTGCTCTGTATTGTGCAAGCCATCACCCAACCCTGTTTTCTATATTTCAATATTTCTATAGCCAGAAAGAGGAAGAGACACTGAAGCACCTCTCCACCATCCATAGAATTCTATTTGTTTTTTTTGTCCTTGGTGCTGCTTATGGTGTTCCCATATGGTGCCAGACATTAAAGTCAGAGCCTCATGCATAGTCTCTACCATAGAGCCACTTCCTGAGCCGCCTCATAGCTTGCATTTGCATTTCCCTGATGAGTAATGGTGAACATTTTTTTCATGTGCCTGTTGTCAATCTGTGTCTTTTTTTTTTTTTTGAGACATCCTATTCATCTCTCCTATCCGTTTTTTGATGAGGTTATTTTATTATCTTTATTTATTTATTGGATAGAGACAGCCAGAATTTGAAAGGAAAGAGGGTGATAGGAAGAAAGAGAGGTAGCTGCAACACTGCTTCACCACTCACAAAGCTTTCTTTCTGCAGGTGGGGATGGGGGGCTCGAATCCGTGTCCTTGTGCGTTGTAACATGTGCACTTAACCAGGTACACCATCAACTAGCCCTTTATGAGGTTATTATTATTTTTTTATTGTTGGTGAGTTTGAGTCCTTTATATATCTTAGATACTAGCTCCTTGTTGGATGACTTGAGATGGTCTACTTTCACTTATTTGCAAGTGGTTGGTATATAATTTCTTAGCATCATTTATTGAAGAGACTCCTTTCTTTATTGGATACTCCTGTATCCTTTGTCATAAGTTAAGTGCTCGTATATGTGTGGTTTTATTTCTGGGCTCTCAGTTCTATTACATTGATTTGTATAGCTATTTTTTTCCTTAACAATGTTCTTTCGATTATTATAGTTTGTAGTATAGTATAGCTTGGCATTGGGAACCTAGATTTTTTTTTTTCTGAATTGAATAATAAAATAATTATAATGTTAGTTGTATCTTATGCCAATTCTTTTATAGTATACATTCTAGAAAGCTTGATGAATTTGGGAATCTTAATTGTAACTGAAAAATAGCATACTTAATTTAGGAAAGTTTTATTATATGTTAAAATGTTTTAAAAAATAAAGTTTGGAATACTAACATTGCTTGTGAGTTACTGTACAGAATCCCAGCAAGCTTTCTAATATGATTTCATATATTCTGTTTTAAGAAAAAGGTGGTTAATTACACAGCAGGAAATACCTATTTTAGTTTTGGTCCCTTTGTCTTTGAGAAGAATAAAGATTTTTAAATGTGAGAGTATATTTTGAATATTCTTTGAGATATCTAATTAGGTTTTTATAAAGCTGCAAAGTTACATAATCAAGACTTTGCCATAAATGTTAATAGGTTACATATTAGATATGAAATGTGCGGGTGGATTAGCAACTGTAGAGAGCCACTTAGTGAGTGCTGGAAGAGAGAAATGTCTTTTAAATCACTGTTTCTATTTTGTGGTCACTCTATTTCTCCCTTGCCTAGTCTTTAGTGGTATCATAATTTATACTCATTTTGGAGTCCAGAGTTAATGGAAAGAAAAACTTTTTATGATGTTGCTGTGTATGGTAAAAGCAAGGAAAAGCTTCTGTCAACTGGCAAACATTGTTAACTTTCATTTTTTATTTGTATAAATACTTACCCCACATTTTGTAGAACTTCATTCTCAATTCCCATATTGTGCATTAACATTTCAGGTTCCATTTTAGTTTATTTCCTACTTTCCTTTTCCTGTTATGAAGGTGAAAGAAGTTTGCCATCTGGGTCCTGGGTGGGGGTGTACCCTGCAAAGTGCACACATTACCACGCACAAAGACTCAGGCTCAAAACTCCCAGTCCACACCTGTCAAGGGGATTGGGGGTGAGGGGAAGCTTCATAAGCCATGAAGCAATACTACAAGTGTCTCTCCTCTCTACCACTCTTTCCCTTTCTCTTCTCATCACCTTTCTTTCTCTTTTTAAAATCTTTTTTTATTATTATCTTTATTTATTAGCTAGAGACAGCCATATTGACAGGGTAGAGATGACAGAGAGGGAGAGAGAGAGAAACACCCGCAGCCCTGCTTTTCCACTTACAAAGCTTTCCCCCTGCAGGTGGGGACCAGGGCTTGAACCTGGATCTTTGAGCATTGTAACATGTGTGCTCAACCAGGTTTGCCACCACCTGGCCCCTCTCATCACCTTTCTTTCTCTCACCCTCTATCAAAGAATAAAAGGGAGAAAAATGATCACCAGGAGTGGCAGAGTTGTGCATGCACCAAACCCCAGCAAAAAAATAAAAAAAATATATATTTTAAAGTTTGTCATGGGGCTGGGCAGTGTTGCATCTAGCTAAACACAGTTTACCATGTGCAATAACCTGGATTCAAATTCCTTATCCCCACCTGCAAGTGGGAAGCTTCATATACAATGAAGCAGTGTTATGGGTCCTGGTCTCTGTCTCTCTGTCTCTCTCTCGCCCTCTCCCTCCCTTCTTCCTTTCCCTCTCCCCCCTCCCCCTTTTCAATTTTCCTCTGTCCTATCAATAAAAGAAAGGAAGGACTTTGGTGGTGGGTGCAGGTGGAACTATACAGTGTAATCTTACAATCTTTTTCTTTATTTTTTTTGTAATCTTACAATCTTGTAACCTATTATTAATCACAAATAAAAAATCAAAGGAAAAAAATACAAAGGAAAAGAAAGAAAAATTGGCCACCAGAAGTTTCCTCATGCAGGCACTGAGACCCAGTGATAGCCCTGGTGACAAAAAAAAAAAAAAGAAAAAAGAAAAGAAAAGAAAGAAAGGAAAAAAGCTCATCTCTGGTGTATGGTGGTGCAGAGGATTGAAACTGGGACTTTGGAGCCTCAGGCATGAGATTCTCTTTGAATAACCATTATACTATCTACCCCCGCATCCCTTACATACTTTTTTTTTTGGCCACCAGGTTTCAGTGCGGGCACTATATATCCACTGCTCCTGGTGGCCAATTTTTATTTTATTGGGTAGGACAGAGAGAAATTGAGAGAGGAAGGGAGAGAGAAAGCGTGTGAAATGTCCCCTCCGCAGATGGGGTGCTAAGGGCATGAATTGGGATCCTTAAGCATGTCCTTGCATTTAGTACTATGTGCGCTTAACCCAGTGTACCGCCACTCAGCCCTTGCCCTTACATGCTTCTCAGAGTAGGAGTGATATTGGGTATTAACAACAGACACATGGATTTTTTGAAGTGACCAAGATCCATTATTGGAAGATGTTTCAGATTATATACCACATTGTTCTTTTCCTTCCTCTTTTTTAAATGTTGTGTCAGGGAGTAAACTCAAGGCTTGAGCATGGGTAACACATGGCTGAGAAACCTCTTCCTATTTATTTATTTATGGAGTGAGGGGAAATGGTAGAGAGGAGAGATACTTCAGCATTACTTCAACATCTTTGGTGCTTCCCCAGTGCCATCTGTGGTGCTTGCTTATGACATTGGGACTCAAATCCTAGGTTTCATTCATGGCAAGGTGCATGCTATATTGGGTGAATTGTTTCCTACCTGTACTAAGTTATTCTGTATCTAGTAAAATTGCTTTGCTTTTAAAACCCAGAACTTGGTGTACTAATTTTCATTTCAGATCTGTGAACCTCTGTACACACACACACACACACACACACACACATAAACACACTAGCTAATATCTTTCTACAGATTTGCAAATAAAGATCTTAGAGTAATCTTGCAGTTAAACATTATGCTTATGTTAAACACTAATTAGTCATTAAAAGAGTGCAGATTGGGACCAAAGTGAGTAATAACCACAATCATTACAACAGCTAGAATGGAAACTAGTGCTGAATTCTGGCAAGGATGTGAGAAACTGAATCACTTATACACTTTTTTGGGGGGGGAAGGTAAATGGTACATCTCAAAATAATATTGACAATACTACCAGTAAAATTGCTAATACCTAAAAAATAATTTAACAATTTCTTTAAAATCTAATGATATAACCATATATGGTAAACAGGCAATCATATTCCTGGATATTTATGTCAGAGAAATATAAAATTTATGCTTAGATACAAACTTGTATAAGAACATTCACAACAGCTATAATAGCCAAAAAGAAGATATAGCTAAAATGCCTATTCACCTTCAGTTAGTAGTGATTGGGTAAACAAAGCACTATATTCATACATTGGAATATTATTCTGTGATAGGAAATAATAAATTATTGGTACATTAAAATTTGATGGATCTCAAGGATATTAATACTAAGTGAAAAAAATAAAACCATTTCAAAAGATCATATTTTATTCAATTTTAATTTTTTTATTTGTTACTGGATAGAGAGAAATTGAGAGCAGTGGGGGAGATAGTGAGGGAAAGCGACAGAGACATACCTGCAGCCCTGCTTCACCATTCATGAAGCTTTCCCCCTGAAGGTGGGGGCCAGGAGGAACCCAGGTACTTGTGCGTTGTAGTATGTGCACTCAGCCAGGTGTGCCACCCTCTGGCTCCTCTAAACTGTTTTTCATACTACCTGAAACATTTTATTTTCCCTTTAGTTGTGCGTAAGAGTAACCGCAGTTATTGGTTTATTTTTATTTTTAAATTTATTTTCTGTTTTATTGCCCTTGTTGTTTATTGTCGTCATTGCTGTTGAACTTCTCTGTTCCAGTCTCTTGGAAACAGAGTTGGCAGTCAGCTGAGGTAAAGAACAAACACCTCATCACAGACCCCTGCAAGCGTCAACCCGGCTTTGACCTAGCACGTTATGATTGGGCCCTCCTCAATCGCTATCCAACAGGCCATGGCCGGTGCGCCGCTATGTTCCATCGCTGGGGAGCCAGAGACGACCCGAACTGCCCCTGTGGCTACAGACAGACTATGACCCACATAGTCGACGACTGCCACCTCTCCAGATTCAAAGGAGGTCTCGAAACTTTACATCAGGTTCAACCTGACGCTGTTGACTGGCTACGGAAGAAGGGCAAACGCTAGAAGAAGAATTGCTGTTGTTATTGCTGTCATTGTTGTTGGATAGGACAGAGAGAAGCAGAGAGAGGAGGGGAAGACAGAGAGGGGGAGAGAAAGACAGACACCTGCAAATCTGCTTCACCATCTGTGAAGCGACTCCCTTACAGGTGGGGAGCCGGGAGCTGGAACGGGCATCCTGATGCTGGTCCTCATGCTTTCCACCGCTGACTCCCATAGTAACCTCAGTTTTGCAATCACAGTCAAAAGAATCGTTTTTCCTTTGACTTTGTTTTCTCCCTTTTTTTTTTCCTACCCTCAAGACCATTTTGGGGTTTAGGTGGTGACACAATCTGTTGAGCACACATGTTACTACACACAAGGACCAGGGTTCCGCCCCCAGCCCCCACCTGCAGGGGAATAGCTTTGACAGTGGTGAAGCACTCCATTTCTCTCTGTCTCTGTCCTATAAATAAATAAACAAGGTTTTAAAAATACTATTTACCCCCATGGTATGGTTATGACACCCTTGAAAACTGGACTTGTAATTCTTTCCATTAAGTTACATCTCTGCCCTTGCTGCTGGAACTACAGTGGCTTGGTTACTATAGCTTTGTGTGAACATTTGAAATTAGCGTGTGTGAGTCCTCTCTAGTTTCAATTTTTTTCCTGATTGTTTGGATTATTGGGGTTCCTTCCAATTCCATATGAATCATAGGATCAGATTGACAGTTTTTACAAAAATGCAACTATTTTTGTTGTTTGAAAAATTCTAGGACTCACATGCACACCTTCACTTTCCCTTCTTAGTTTTTTTCCCTCAGTTAGAGACAGAGATAACAAAGTGTGCTCTAACCAATGCCACTCTCATATGATGCTGGGACTTAAACTTGGGCTATTACTGTGGCAAAGCACATGCTCCATCCAGTGAGTTTCTTGTCTTCCTTTTAAAAATGTTTTCTTTTTACTTTCATTTTGTATTGAAGTATAATTAACATATAACATTAACTTCATTTGTACAATATAATGTTTTGATATTTGTATCTACTGAGAAAAGATCACCATACTATCTAGTTAAATTGTTATCAGAGCTCTTTTTATTTTCCCTTTCCCACTAAGGTTATTGTTAGGGCTCCACTAGCCCTGGTGGCCCGCCTTTCTTTCTTTCTTTCTTTCCTTCTTTCTTTCTTTCTTTCTTTCTTTCTTTCTTTCTTTCTTTCTTTCTCTCTTTCTTTCTTCCTTCCTTCCTTCCTTCCTTCCTTTCTCTCTCTCTTTCTTCCTTCCTTCTTTCTTTTATTTTGTTTTCTTTCTTCCTCTCTTTCTCTCTCTCTTTCCTCCTTCCTTCCTTTCTTTCTTTCTTTCTTTCTTTCTTTCTTTCTTTCTTTCTTTCTTTCTCTCCACCAGGGTAATCACTGGGGCTCAGCGCCTACACCAAGAATCCACTACTTCTGGTGGCCATTTTTTTTTCTCTTTTAAGTACAAAGAGAAATTGAGAGGGAAGGGGAAGATAGAGGAGAGAGAGAGATACCTGCAGCACTTGTTTCAATGCTCTTGAAGCATTTCCCCCACATGTTGCTGCTGTTATTCCTCCTCCTCCTCCTTCTCCTCCTCCTTTTATACAGATGAAAGATAGAGATAGAGAGGAGGAGAGAGAAAGAAAGAATGAAAGTTACCTGCAGCACTATTCCACTGCTCATGAAGCTTTACCCCCTGCAGATGGGAAGTGGGTGCTTGACCCTGGGTCCATTCTCATAGTAGTGTCTGGGTGAGCCACTACTCAGTCCCCCTGTCTTCTTAATAACTTGTCCTTTCTTTGAAGATAATTAAATTTAAAAATCTACACCTCTTTACTTTGGAATTAGCTTTCAAATTGTTATTTCAGAATGGAGTCAAGAAATTTGAGCATTTTGAAAACTTGTTTAATCAGAGTCAAGAAATTTGAGCATTTTGAAAACTTGTTTAATCAGACTTGGGGTATAGATCAACCTGCTAATGCCCATGTCCAGTGGAGAAGCAATTGCAGAAGCCAGATCTTCCACTTCATGGTAGCATTTGGAACCTGGTGGCTGAAGAAGAGTTAATATATAAAGCCGAAAAAATTATTGACTAATTATGAACCTAAAGTCTGGAATAGTACAAATGAAGATTTGGGGGTCTCTTGTTTTGTAGATAGCTAGTAGGCCTATTTTAGCTATATTCCAAAGGGCTCGGGACTATACTAGTTTTTTCTTCTTTTTCCGTAGCCTGACATCCAGTATGCAGGTAGACCCAAGTTACTGTCTGGGGAGATGATGTCATGGCTGGAAAAAGGACCAGAAAGCTGGATCAGGGAAGAGAGTAGCTCCCAGGTATGGGAAAAGGTGTATGAATATTGTTGACTGTAAGCCCCATCAATTTGATCTGGGGCCTATATTCAGCTTAGAAGCCCATGTGACCTCTGCATCCCTGTAGATCTGAGCTCATATTCTGTGGTCATGAGTAGGAATGTTCCAAGCTGCCCCAATTGGAGGACCTATCTTCCTCAGGTGGATGGTAGAGTATGTTATCCAACTTCCCTTCAGAGGATGGAACACTCTTTACCATTGTTGATTCACATTGAGGACAAGGTCCTATGGGGGCCGGCCCACAAAGGGATCTATTGTGTTGTACCTGAGGGGGAAGACTGGTAACAATGGAGAGAGGGATCTACTAGAGGTCTAGGTCCATCATGTCTGTTTGGGAATCTCAGGTCTCCCCGACTAGGGTCCCAGCTGCTGGGGTGGCCTGACAGTGACTAGAGAGTCATTGTATGCCTTTATTCTCTTGCCTTTATTCAGATTTTGTAGTCCTCACTTTGATAAGTTTAACTGTGGAGAGAGTGAGGGAAGTGTAATAGGATGTAGGTGAGGAGGGTATCTAAGTCTAAATAGGAACTTTATGGTGTCTTTTTAGGTTTTTCTACTTGCTTGCTTCATTTATTGACTCACTGAAGACTATCATGCACTTCTGCTTTAATATGTATATTTTGCCCTAATCTATGGATACATGTGTACATCTGCCCTATGTCATGGGACCTGGTCTATATCTAGATTTTAGGGCTTTGTTAGGAAGTGAACCACCCAAAATGGGATTTGAGAAGCCTATGAGAAAGGAAAGTAATGAGGCTGAAGGGTTGACATTCCACAGGTGATACGTGTTGCATCGATTAAGTTGGGATCAGCAGACACACTATCATTTGGTATGAATTGAGAGAAGCATGCTGGAAAGTGAGCCCCACCCTAGAGGTTCTCATACTGGGGTAAATAGGGCCTTATAGAGGAAGCTGGAGGTTCCTGCTGTCTTAGGGTTTAAGAAGGCAATAGATAGTTATTGCTATAATCAAATCATTGGCAATTGGGTTAACTTTGAAGATCCCATTGTTAGGATTTGCTGTATCATACAGGACATCACAATAATTTATGTCCTTTGACATTGTTTATATATCGCTGTGCCTTATAAAGTAACACCACTGGTTGCTTCTTTTCTCCCTGGTCTAAGCTTTTAGGAGAGTCAACATGTCAAAGAACAAGTCATTATTAGAAATGTATTAACAATTTGAGGCCACTGTTAAAATTCAGTCTGATTACATGTTTGAAGTCATAAGTGCTTATATTGCAGGAACATTAACTCAGCCTGTGGTCTGTGCATTAAAAGGTCTGAGACAGGGAGTTGGGCGGTAGCACAGCGGGTTAAGCGCAGGTGGCACAAAGCATAAGGACTGGCTTAAGGATCCCGGTTCGAGCCACTGGCTCCCCACCTGCAGGGGAGTTGCTTCACAGGCATTGAAGCAGGTCTGCAGATATCTATCTTTCTCTCCCCCTCTCTGTCTTCCCCTCCTCTCTCCGTTTCTCTCTGTCCTATCCAACAACGATGACATCAATAATAACTACAACAATAAAAAGGACAATAAAAGGGAATAAATAAATAAATATAAAAAAAGGTTTGAGACATTCAATCAGTTTTCCCCATCTCATATTAATTAAATAGTGAGTTATGAGACTACAAGTTAATAACAGTGTACATCAACACCATTCCCACCACCAAAGGACTGTTTGGGTCCCTCACCCCCACACCCCACCCAGTGAAGCTGAACATCTACTCTCACCCTCCACCCAGAGATTTTTTACTTTGATGCCCTAAACCAAACTCAGTCAGAGCTTGCTTTGAGTTTCCCTTTGTGTTCTTCTTTCTCAGCTATTTCTGAGTGGGGTCATCCCATACTCATCTTTGTCTTTCTGACTTATTTCACTTAACATAATTCCTTCTAGTTCCATTCAAGATAGGTCAGAGAAAGTGGGTTCATTGTTCTTAATAGCTGTGTATTATTGCATTGTGTAAATATACCACCTTTCTCAGCCATTCATCCATTGTTGGGCAGCTGGTTTGCTTCTAGGTTTTAGCTATTACAAATTGTGCTGCTATGAACATAGGTGTATGCATATCTTTTTGGTTGGGTGTTATGATGTCCTTGGGGTGTATCCATAGGAGAGGAAGGTCCAAGTTTAGCCTTATGAGGGACCTCCAGACTGCTCTCCACAGAGGTTGGACAAATTTACATTCCCACCAGTAGTGGGTTCCTCTGTCCCCACAGCCTCTCCAGCATTTGTTGTTGCTGTCCTTTTTGATGTATGCCATTCTCACAGGGGTGAGGTGGTATCTCAGTGTTGTCTTTATTTGCATTTCTCTGACAATCAGTGACCTGGAGTAATTTTTCATGTGTTTGTTAGCCTTTTGGATCTCTTCTGTAGTGAATGTTCTATTTATATCCTCTGCCCATTTTTGGATGGGGTCATTTGCTTTTTTGTTGCTAAGTTTGCTGAGCTCTTAGTATATTTTGGTTACTGGTCTCTTATTTGATGTATGGAATGTGAAGATCTTCTCCCATTCTGTGAGGGGTCTCTTTGTTTGTGTGATGGTTTCTTTGGCTGTGCAGAAGCTTTTCAATTTGATGTAGTCCCATTGATTTGTTTCTGCTTTAGTCTTCCTTGCAGTTGGGTTTGTTTCATCAAAGATGCCCTTGAAGTTTAGGTAGGAAAGTGTTCCACCAATGTCTTCCTCTAAGTATTTGATTGTTTCTGGTCTTACGTCCAGGTCCTTGATCCATTTGGAGTTGATTTTTGTTTCTGGTGAGATAAAGTGGTTCAGTTTCATTCTTCTGCATGTTTCAACCCAGTTTCCCCAACACCATTTATTGAAGAGAACCTCTTTTCTCCATTTAATACTTTAACCCCCCCCTTTATAAAGATTAGCTGTCCATAGGTATGGGGTGACATAGTACTTTTTTTATACTACATTTTACTTCGTATACATTTTTGTCAAGAAAAAACTTTGCTTTTCTTAGACTTTTTAAAATTTATGCATACTTAAGTAAATACTAATATTCTGAATAACTTGTTGTATATAAGTATTGCTTGCATATTGTTGTTTACTTTTTAAAGGTTTTTTAAAATATTTATTTATTTTTGTTGCCCTTTTTTATTGTTGTGGTTATTACTGTTGTTACTGATGTTGTCATTGTTAGACAGGGCAGAGAGACATGGAGAGAGGAGGGGAAGACCGAGAGGGGGAGAGAAAGACAGACACCTGCAGACCTTCTTCACCACCTGTGAAGCTACTCCCCTGTAGGTGGGGTGCTGGGGGCTTGAACCATGATCCTTACACTGGCCCTTGTGCTTTGCACCACCTGCACTTAACCCACTGTGCTACCACCCAGCTCCCTGTTGTTTACTTTTATTTTATGTATATTAATCTTTCACAGAACTTAGTTATTTTCCCAGCTACTTGAAAAAAGGTGAACTATTAAAGAAATCTAACTACTTTAATGTTTTCAGTAAGTTATTATTATAGAAATGTTTAAAGTTAATTTTGGATGCTTGCCTTATATTTATATTTTTTACAGTTTTAAAATATTTTCTGTAATTTTCTTAAGATGCATGATCTATTGAGATTATTTTAGTTGAAAGTAGGTAAAATGTCCAGTGTGTTTTACAACTGGCATTCCTGAAACCTGAATAGAAATTATAAAGCTAATTTCACCTTGTTACATTTATACTTGTGTCAAAATCTTGCTTTTTAACATGAGTTTGTGTATATTGTGTTTCAAATGAATTCAGTAATTGAGAAGTAATTAAATTTTGTAAGATTAGCTCTACCCATAGTACATATAAAGGAAATGTATTAAAAGTTTTGATATTTTTGTTAATTTTCAGGTTGAAGGTTTAGAACAGATGTGGAAAGATGTTCACTTCAGAGAAAGGAATTGTGGAAGAATGGTTGTCAGAGTTTAAGGTAATGCTATTTAATATATATATATTCCATAGATTTTTTTTTTCTGCACTTTGAGTTCTAGAGCACTTTAAAACATATTACTTATTCCATAGCAGGCATAATGTCTGGCTTATAAGGATTAGGTCCTTTTTTTTTTTTTTTTTTTTTTTTTTTTTTTTTTTTTTTTTTAGTTTTTGTTTATAAAATGGAAACACTAACAAGACCATAGAACAAGAGGGGTATAGATCTACACAATTCCCACCACCAGAACTCCATATCCCATCCCCTCCCCCTGATAGTTTTCCTATTCTTTAACCCTCTGGAACATGGACCCAGTGTCATTATGGGGTACAGAAAGTGGAAGGTCTGGCTTCTGCTATTGCTTCCCCGCTGAACATGGGCATTGGTGGGTGGATCCATACTCCCAGCCTGTCTCTCTCTTTCCATAGTGGGGCAGGGCTCTGGAGAAGTGGGGCTCCAGGACACATGGTGGGTCATCTGCCCAGGGAAGTCTGGTTGGTATCATGGTAGCATTTGGAACCTGGTGGCTGAAAGAAGAGTTAAGATAGAAAGCAGAGCAAATTGTTGACTAATTATGAACCTAAAGGCAAGAATATTGCAGATAGACATTTGGAGTCTCCATTTTGGAAAAAGCTAGTAGGTCTATTTTAGTTATATTCCAAGGGGCCCATGACCTAACCAGTTGTTCCCTGCACCTGATATCTAATATGCAGGTGACCTAAGCTGTTGTCTGGGGGATGGTATCATAGTTGGAAAAATGACCAGAAAGCTGGATCAGGGAAGAGAGTAGCTCCCAAATATGGGAAAAGTATGTAAATATTGTTAACTGTAAACTCCATCGATCTGATCTGGGGCCCCTGTTCAGCACAGGGGCCTATGTAAACTCTGTATCCCTGTAGGTCTGAGCTTACATTCCGTGGTCATGGCTAGGAACATTCCAGGCTGTGCCAATTTCAGGACCCATCTTCCTTGGGTGATAGGTAGAGTATGTTGTCCAACCTCCCTTCAGAAAATGGAACATTCCCTACCATTGTTGATTCACATTGAAGGCCAGGTCCAATAGGGGCCCACAGAGGGGCCCATTATGTTGTTCCTGATGCAGATGACCAGTAACAGTGGAGAGAGGGAATCTGTTAGAGGTCTAGGCCCTGTGGGAATCCCAGTACTCCCTGGCTAGGGCCCCAGGTGATGGGGTGGCCTGGTAGTGACTAAGAAGCTATCATTAAAGTATGCCAGTCTATTGCCCTTATTCAGATTTTGTAGTCCTTACTTTGTTTGGCAAGGCTAGCTTTGGAGTAATTGAAAGATGTGCAATAGAAGATAGGTGAGGAGGGTATCTAGGTCTAAGTAGAAACTATTTCATTAGGTACTTTTTGGTGTCTTTTTAGGTACTTTATGGTGTCTTTTCTGCTTGATTGCTACATTTATTGACTCACTGCAAACTACTGTACACTTTTGCTTTAAGGTATATATTTCCCCCCGACTTCTGGATATATGTACCTAAGGACCATCTCATGGACCCTGGCCTATACTTAGGTTTTGAGGTTTGTTAAGAAGTGTACCACCTGAAACGAATTTAAGGAGTCCTATGTGGCAGGAAAGGTCTCACCAGAGTAATGAAGCTGGTGGGTTCACATTCCATGCCTGACATCTCTGGATACAGTCCAAAGTGAAACACGCCGACCTAGTACTGGTTGCATTGATTAGGTTGGTATGAGCAGGTGCAGGAGGTCCCACATTTAACCCCTGGCATGACATGTGCTAGAGTGATGTGATGTTTCCATATTTATCCTTTTTTCTCATTAATAAATATATACATAAATCCTTTTTTTTAAAGTTGCCACCAGGGTTATCACTGGGGCTCAGTACTGGCACTATGAATCTACTGCTCCCAGTGGTCATTCCCCCCCCCATTTTATTTGGTAAGACAGAGAGAACTTGAGAGGGGAGGGAAAGATAGAGCACTGCAGACTTGAAGGTGTAGATCAAGGGCTTTAACCAGGTCCTTGTGCTTGGTGATGTGTGCAGAACCACTCAGCCCCCCAAAAATAAATCTTTAAAAATAAAAAGGTTTTTAAAATAATAAAACATTTAAATATATAGATATACATATGTATATGACTATTATAGCAGTAATGCATAGGGTATGTATGTGAGCGGTCCCAGATTTAATTCCTGGCACCACTAATAGCTAAAGCTGAAGAGTGTTAAGGTCAAAAGTAAATAAATAAGTGAAAATAAAAGAAAAACCCCACTGAAAATAGATATAGATTATAACCTTTACTTAGTTGACAAACAAAATAAAGCCTATCAACCAATGCCCATGTCCAGTGGAGAAGCAATTGCAGAAGCCAGACCTTCCACCTTCTATACCCCATAAAGAATTTTGGTCCATACTTCTAGAGGAGTAAATGTTACTGGGAGATGACCTGAAGGCTCTGAACTCCAGTTACATCAGGAGTTAGAGTGGGGAGGGGGAAGAATCTACCTGTGAAAGCTAATAAATTAGAAAACTATTACCTTGACATTAATAAAAGTAGATTTATCTACAAATTAAAAAAAAAAACCAAAAACCACAGAGTGGAGCTACTGATTAAAAAAACAAAAAAGAGACATCTAACCTGCCTACTTGTTACTGAGCTTTTTATTGTGAAAAAAGGTTTTCTTATATATTCTGAATACAAAAAACTGAAGAAGAAGAAGAAGAAGAAGAAGAAGAAGAAGAAGAAGAACAACAACAACAACAACAAGGCCTGTTTTCTTGTCTCATGAACTGTTTTTGTGACAGCCAAAACTGTGTTCCTTTAACCACTAAACACTTTCTCCTTGTCTTCTGGGTCTTATTGTTATACATTATTATGTTGGCTTTGTAATCATGAACTATAGGAATGAAGGATTTGGTTTGCAACTATCATTTTGATTTTGTCCAGTCTAATCAATGCAAAACTTCAATGACAAAGACAGCCCATTAACTTATTTTAGTGAGGGAGACTATAAAACATGTTCCATGGGGGCATCTTACCAAACAAAGGAAAAGATAAAATTAGAAAATTTGAAAGAAGGGTGGATTTTAGATGGAATTTAAATGAAGTTGTTCTCCCTCTGCGCTCCACCCTCAAATATCACTGAAAAACAGAATGAAACAGAAAAACAATAAACACCGTAGGCAGATCACTTTTGTCCATACTACCTAGCAGATGAGACTCTCTGAAACTATTAAAGAGCTCCTGGAACCAAGAAACCAGTAGCAAGGAGTACACCATGTGCCCTTTTTCCTAAATATCATCTACCATTAAAATAAATTAGAATGTGAAAAGTATTTTATTAATTATATATTATCTGGGTAGTGATATTTAAATAAGATTTTATGAATTTAATTTAAGGGTAAATTTAGGAACTTTTCCATTGAGAGGCAGTGAAATTATGGACCTTGTGAAATAAAAGTAACAATCTAATTTTCCCCTATTCTCACAATATTTTACAAATTTAACCCACTTTCTAATAAAGTCAACATGGCAAATTGTTTTAAATTATTTTTTAACCAGCTAAGGGAAGATATTTCCTTTCCCTTGATGAATTTGGTAGGCATTTCTAAAAATTATTTTGAGTATTCTGATTTGTATTAATACATGATGAACTCAGCTGACTTTGTTTCATTATGTTTTAAATAGAGAGATTGAAGCTATAACTATGGTACTAAGAAAGCCAAGGTCATCATGACTGAATAAAGATGTATAAAGTACTTTGGACTAAATGATACTTTTCATCTAGTCATAATACTTACGTTCAGTAGTTTTATGGTATTGAACAAATCACATAACCGTTTTGAGTCTTGGTGCGTTCCTCAGAAAAACTGAAATAGCTAGTCTATAAAGATTATTTATTTTTACATTATTCTGTGGTTCAGTCTGAACTCCCAGTTTTATTTAGTTTTGCTTTGTTTAATTTACAGTTTCTCATCTCCCTGTGATAGGTGTCTGCAGATTGAACTTCTGTAGCTTCTCTCAGCAGCTTCAAATACATGCACACACACAACTTACTCTGTGCAAACCTTTTTTTTCTTTTGGAAGAATTGTTAGTTTTTCTGTCTTATTAGATTGGGGCATTATTATTGAAGATTTTGTGAATAGTTCTGCCTCTGTTTCAAAGATTTGTAAACTATCTTTCAGACTGCATTATGTTTTTCTTAGTAGTATGTCTAAATTTATATTTATTTATTTATTTATTTATTTTGACCAGGCACTGCTCAACTCTGGCTTATGGTCATGTGCGGGATTGAACCTGGTACTTCAGAGTCTTACACATGAGAGTCTTTATATAACCATTATGTTACCCACCCCCACCCTAGGTTTATCTGTCAGATTTCCTAACTGCTAATTTTTTTATTTTCTGGGAGATACTGAATCTCAATATGTGACTCAAAAAATCCAATCTTAAGTGTAATGTTGAACAAAGTTGTTTATTTATTGGTTTCCACCCATCTGTCCATCGTTATTAATTCTTTTCCACCCAACCCATTATCACCTCCTTACATTTTTAAAAAACCATCTGCTGGATGATACTTTAGTATGGAGCATCTGTCTTTTCAATTTTTGCCAAGACAGATTTCCCATTACTATTTCTTCTTCCTTCTCCAATTCTGTCTTCTGAAAAGTGAGAGAGCTTAGCTAGTGTTTAAGATGGCCAGTGCCTTTGAAATAGTACAATTCAAGAAGATTTAACTGCTGTAAGGTTCTTAATTTAAAGCTTGGATTTTTCAAAGTGCTATTCTTATTTATTTATTTATTTTCCCTTTTGTTGCCCTTGTCTTTTTGTTGTTGTTGCTATGGTATTACTGTTGTTATTGATGTCGTTGTTAGATAGGACAGAGAGAACTGGAGAGAGGAAGGGAAGACAAAGGGGGATGAAATAGACACCTGCAGACCTGCTTCACCGCCTGTTAAGCGACCCCCCTGTGGGTGGTGAGTCGGAGGCTTAAACCGGGATCCTTAAGCCTGTCCTTGCACTTCGTGCCACGTGCACTTAATCCACTGCGCTACTTCCCAACTCCCCAAAGTGCTATTCTTAAACATGGCACTTATATCTTTTCTTCTGTGGACAAAAGTAACATTTTCCGCATTCACAAAATGGCAGAATTGTGACAGAATCTAATAGTTCACTGCACTGATTTTGTTTTGTTTGTTTTTTTTCTTGTTTGGCAGTAGTAGTAGTTGTAGCCTTGGCCCCCATTGTAGTTTCTAGAGGCTGTCTTTTAAAAAGAAATCTGTCCTTTGTCTTTGTTTCACAATTTTTTTTTTTACTTTACAAAAGTTAATTAGTGCATAAACTGGAATTTTTAATAATATTTTAAATGTTTTATTTTTAACCTAGTGTATGTGATATTATAGTAGTCTTTCTATTCAAAAATAATTTTTTAAAATATTTATTCCCTTTTGTTACCATTGTTGTTTTATTGTTGTAGTTATTATTATTGTTGTTATTGATGTCATCATTGGATAGGACAGAGAGAAATGGAGAGAGGAGAGGAAGACAGAGAGGGAGAGAGAAAGATAGACACCTGCAGACTTGCTTCATTGCTTGTGAAGCGACTCCCCTGTAGGTGGGGACCCGGGGGCTCCAAACTGGATCCTTAAGCAGGTCCTTGCACTTTGCACCACGTGTACTTAACCCGTTGCGCTACCGCCTGACGACCCTCAAAAATAAGTTTTAAGTTTATGACTAAACACACCTATAATAGTTTTACATGTGTGATTTAGGTCCATTTCCACTTGAGGGAGTAGAAATTGGCTGTTTATTTGACTGTTAGACCCATTACATAAATTCCCCAGTATTAGGTTACTCTTGACCAAATAAATAATGGGGATGGAATGTTCCCTGGAGATCTTTTGTTACATGCTTTTGAAATATTGAAGAATGTCCTAATCTCTTCTTTATGTAAGCAGTTTCAGTAAAACTTACCCCCTTCCAGTGGTGGGGCATTCTGGGTAGTTTACATTTACTTACTGCCCTGGTAAACAAAATACTCTTTAGAATTAAAAGAAGAAGGAGAAGAACCTGTTTCTTAATATAACATAACATGAAATGTGACCTGTTTTGAATGAATATGCTGAAATGTAAACAGTGACAGCCATTGGTTTCTTATTCTATTTTATAAGTTCCTTCAGCAGAAACTTGACTATGAGACCTTGTGCTGTGAATGGAGAGATGAGACAGTTCTTCTTACAAGAATCTCACAGCAATACAAAAATGAGCCAGTTATCTTAAATATTAAAATGTTCTGGAACTCCACCTCTCCAGAACCCTGCCCACTAGGGAAAGAGCGAGACAGGCTGGCAGTATTGATCCACCCATGTTCAGCGGAGAAGCAATTACAGAAGCCAGACCTTCTGTATCCCATAATGACCCTGGGTCCATACTCCCAGAAGGATAAAGAATAGGAATGCTATCAGGAGAAGGGATAGGATACAGAGTTCTGGTGGGAATTGTGTGGAATTGTACTCCTCTTATCCTATGGTCTTGTCAATGTTTCCATTTTATAAATTAAAAAAATGGATGCTTTTTTTAGTTTTCTTTTTTCTTTTTTTAAGGTTTTTTAAAAAAATATTTTTATTTATTTCCTTTTTGTTGCCCTTGTTATTTTATTGTTGTAGTTATTATTGCTGTTGATGTCATCATTGTTGGATAGGAGAAATAGAGAAATGGAGAGAGGAGGGGAAGACAGAGAGGGGGAGAGAAAGACACCTGTAGACCTGCTTCACCGCCTGTGAAGTGACTCCTCTGCAGGTGGGGAGCCAGGGGGGCTGGAACTGGGATCCTTATGCTGGTCCTTGCGCTTTGCTCCACCTGCGCTTAACCCGCAGCACTACCGCCCGACTCCCTTTTTTTTTAGTTTTCTTTGTCTATATGCATATTTACATCTGTATTTAAAATCATGAGATTAATAAGTAGTTTATGTTTTGGGAGGGCTGTTTGAAGTATCTTGAGACATTATATCTACTGCAGGATTAAGATCTGCTGACTGAGTGATTTGCTTGAGAAAAAATAATTTGGAAGATAATTGTTAAGAAAGAATGGGGGGGCTGGTGGTGGCGCACCTGGTTGAGCGCACATATTACAGTGCGCAAGGACCGGTCCCTACCTGCAGGGGGAAAGCTTCACAAGTGGTGAAGCAGGACTGTGGGTGTCTCTCTGTCTTGCTCTCTCTCTATCTCCCCCTTCCCTCTCAATTTCTGATTGTCCTTATCCAACAAATAAAATAAAGATTAAAAAAATTAAAAAAAGAAAAAGAAAGGACAGAGGGCACCAAAAGTCTCCTGTTCAGTCCCTAGTACCACTATAAACCAGACCTGAGCAGTGCTCTGGTGGAAAATAGCAAGGGGAGTGGGATGGAGGGGAGGGATAGGGTTTTGTTTTTAATTTATTTTTATTAGTAATTTAGTAATGATCAACAAGATTGTGGGATAAGGGGTACAAGTCCCACCACCAGAGTTCCACATCCCCTCCCCTCCATTGGAAGCTTTCCTATTCTTTATCCCTCTGGGAGTATGGACCAAAGATCTCTATGGGGTGCAGAAAGTGGGAGGTCTGGCTTCTGTAATTGCTTCTCTGCAATTACAATTGATTCTCTGATCCATACCCTCAGCCTGTTTCTATCTTTCCCTAGTGGGACAGGGCTCTGGAGAGGTGGGTTTCCAGGACACACTGGTGAGGTCATCTGCCCAGGCAAGTCAGGCTGGTGTCATGGTAACATCTGCAACTTGGTGACTGAGAAGCATTAAGATATAAAGCAGAACAAATTGTTTAGTAATCAGGAACCTAAAGGTAAGAATAAAGCAGATGAGACTTGGAGTCTTCATGTTGGAAGGAGCTAGGAAGTCTATTTTAGGTCTATTCCAAGGAGCCCATGACGTTACCAGCTCTGAGGTGTCAACCCTCCAGCTCTATTTCTCGGGTGAGACCTTAGGACTCCCTAGTTACATTTTGGGTAGCACACTTGCTAAAGAAAGTTAATAGAACCTAGATATAGATGAGGGCCTATGGGATAGGGCACATGTGCACATGGATCTATGTACATTAGAGGAAAATATTTACTTTAAAGTAAAAGGGCACAATAGTCTGCAGTGACTCAATAAGTTCAGCAAGAAACTAGAAAGACCTAAAAACAAAAAAGAAGACCCCATAAAGTACTTAATCAAATAGTTTATACTTAGAACTAGATACCCTCCTCACCTACTTCCTATTTCACTTTCCTCACTCTTCTTTTTTTAAAAAAATATTTATTTATTTATTCCCTTTTGTTGCCCTTGTTGTTTTATTGTTGTACTTATTGATGCCATTGTTGTTGGATAGGATGGAGAGAGGAGGGGAAGACAGAGAGGGGGAGAGAAAGACAGATGCCTGCAGACCTGCTTCACCACCTGTGAAGCGACTCCCCTGCAGGTGGGGAGTTGGGTGCTCCAACCGGGATCCTTACACCCAGGATCCTTACACTAGTCCTTGCACTTTGCAATACGTGTGCTTAACCCACTGTGCTACAGCCTGACTCCCTCAATCACTCTTAAGTCTAACCTTGTCAGATAAAGTAAGGACTACAAAAGCTAGATAAGGGCAAGAGACCAGCACACTCTAATGATGGCCCTTTTGGTCACTTCCAGGCCACCCCATCATCCAGGGCCCTAGTCAGGGAATCCTGGGATTCCCACATAGATATAATGGGCCTAGACTTCTAACAGATCCCTCTCTCCTCCCTCACTGGTCATCTCCATGAGAAACATCATTAACCATCTTGTGTGTCTTTACAGGACCTTTTCCTCAATATAGAACAACAGTGGTAGAAATTGCCCCACTTGGGAGTCTCTCCCCGTCTATCTTCCCCTCCTCCATTTCTCTCTGTCCTATCTAACAACAACATCAATAACAACAGCAACAATAATAACTACAGCAATAAAAAGGGCAACAAAAGGGAAAATAAATATTAAAAAATTAAAAAAGAAAAGAAAAGGAAAGAAAAGAAAAGAAACTGCTCTGCTCTCCGAAGGGAGGCTGGTTCAACGTACTCTACCACTCAAGAAAGAGTGGTCCTGAAATGAGTGGTGCCTGAAAAGTTCCTAGCTATGACCATGGAATGTGAACCGAGCTTAGACTGACAGGGATGCAGAGGTTACACAGGCTCCTGTGCTAAATATGAATAGACATGGCCCTTTTTCAGATCAATGGGGTTTACAGTTAACAGTATTTATATACTTTCCCCATATTTGGGAGCTACTCTCTGCCCTGATCCAGCTTTCAAGTCCTGCTATTCCCAGCTCTGACACCATATTCCTAGACAATACTTTTAACCCACTTGCATGTTAGCTGTGGGGTTCAGGCAAAAATTAGTAAAGTCATAGGATAGTTTTTTTTTTAAGAATTTATTGTTCATGAGAAAGATAGGCAGGGAGAGAAAGAACCAGACATCACTCTGGTATATGTGCTGCCAAGGATTGAACTCAGGACCTAATAGTTGAGAATCCAGTGCTTTATCTACTGCACCACCTCCCAGACCACAGTTTTTTTTAAATCATCTGTTATAGTGAAGTACTTTTTTCTTTTTTTTCCAGATCTCCGTACTACTTTTTTCCCAAACCATTTTACTAGTGGAGTTTTGTCTCTTCCCATTCCTCTATGGTCATAGTGTCCTTTCTGGGTGGATAGTAATAGCAAACTATGACTGGTTGTCTTTAAATGGTTTTAGAAAAATGAGTTTGTGAAAAGTGTGGCTATACAATTAAAACATGCATTTCAGAAATTATTTTAATCTAATAATCTATGGATTTTTAGGTTTAAAACATCTTTTGATTTGTATGTAGCATGTTTATTAAGAAGTAAGATCAGTGAGGGGCTGGGCTGTGGTTCACTCAGTAGAGTGCACACATTATCAAGTGTAAGGCCCTAGGTTCAAGCCCCATCCTCATCCTCGCCCCCTACCTGCAGTGGGGAGCCTCATGAGTAATGGAGCAGTGCAGCAGGTGCTCTTGTTTTCTCTCCCTCTCCGCCTTCCCTCACTGTTTCTCTCTCTATTTCTATCAGAAAAAAAGATTTAAAAAAAAAACAAACCACTAGGAGTGGTAGAGTCATCTTATAGGCACTCAGTCCTAGTATAACCTTGTTACAAAATAATAACAATAGTAATAATAATAGAAAGAAAAAAATGTGTGCTTGCTTTGACAGCATCACGTATACTAAGAAAAAATGTAAGATCAATGTAGCTATCAAGATTTATAATTTATATGATGCTATCAGAATGTTTGGCTTTATATGTTGTATCTCATTTCTACCTGAATTGAAGACAAAATGCTGTTGTTGTTCATTTATGTTCCTGTTCACAATAAAACAGATGTGTTTTCACAAGGGTTCTGGTTAAGATGTAATTTGCATAAAATCTACTTTTAGGTGATGATACATTGGCTTTTAGTATATTATGTTTGCAACTAACATGAGCAGCTAATTCTAAGACAGTTCCCTTGTGCCAGAAATAAACTCCAAACCTGTTCATCACTTCCAATTCCCTGTCTTTCAGTCTCTAAATCTGTGAATCGTTTTGCCTCAATGAATTTGCCTCATCTGAATATTTCATAAAAATGAAATGTAATTTTCAATTTGTTTAGACATTACCAGAAGCATCTTTACCAAATTATGCCACAAATCTGAAAGACAAGAACTCTTTAGTTTCTTCTCTCTACAAAGTTATCCAAGAACCACAAAGTGAGGTAAGTATTCTTATAGGTTATTGTGCTCATTGCATTCAGCTGATTGGTGTTAATTTTGTATTGTGAAATATAATATCTGTAAAAGTTAGGGATTGTGGGCTGCAAAATACCTCATTTGTATAGTGTGCAGCTTTGCCATGTGTGTGATCCAGGTTTGAACCTCTCCCTACCACACTGAAACTTCAGTGTTGTAGTTTGTCTCACTTTATCCTTCTGTCTGTGACTTAAAAAAGAAAAGAAAAGAAAATCTTTGCTTTTTGGCATTTGGGGTGTTGGTTCTGGTATTAATTAGGTAAATTTGCCTTTCAGGTATTACAGTGGTATTTTATCATTATTTAGTTTAATTCACTTAATGAGTATATATAATTGAAAATGGATATATATATATATATATGTATATATGTAGAGGGGGGAGAGGGAGAGTGTGTATGTGTGTGTGTGTGTGTGTGTTAGTTGGTGTATTGCACCAAAGTAAAAGATTCTAGGGGGGTACAGGTCCTGGAAAAGGATGACAGAAGACCTAGTGGGAGTTGTATTGTTATATGGAAAACTGAGAAATGCTATGCATGTACAAACTATTTATTTACTGGTGACTGTAAAACATTAATCCCCCAATAAAGAAATTTTAAAAACTGAGTATATATAATTGAAAATGTATATATATGTATATATATACATATATATGTAGAGAGAGAGAGAGAGAGAGGCAGTGAATGTGTGTGTGTGAGTTGGTATATTGCATCAAAGTAGAAGACTCTGGGGTGGGGGGGAGAGTACAGGTCCTGGAAAAGGATGACAGAGGACCTAGTGGGGGTTGTATTGTTATGTGGAAAACTGAGAAATGTTGTGCATGCACAATCTATTGTGTTTACTGGTGACTGTAAAACATTAATCCCCCAATAAAGGAGAAAATGTTAAAATATATATACATAGAGAGAGGCAGATAGACACAGAGAGACAGAGACAGTGAAAAAGACCACAACAGGGAAGCTTCCTTCAGTGTGGTTGGGGCCAGGCTTGAACCTGCGTCATATACATAGCAAGCAGTACACTATCCAAGTGAGCTATTTTGCCACACCCACTTATGCCAAGAATAACATAAGAATATAGCAGTAAACAAAATAGACTAACTCTTGATCTTATGGATTAGAATTTATATTCTAGTGGTGAGACATTAAATGCTTAACTAGATATATAGTAGGATGTTAGTGACAAAACTATGCAGATATGTAAAAGTGGAGTAGGGGAAATATATGTTAGAACTAATGATTGAGGGAGTCAGGCTGTAGCATAGCGGGTTAAGCGCATGTGGTGCAAAGCGCAAGGACTGGCTTAAGGATCCTGGTTTGAGCCCCTGGTTCCCCACCTGCAGGGGTGTCGCTTCGCAGGCGGTGAAGCAGGTCTGCAGGTGTCTGTCTTTCTTTCCCCCTCTCTGTCTTCCGCTCCTCTCTCCATTTCTCTCTGTCCTATCCAACAATGACGACAACAATAGCAACAAAAATAATAACCGCAACAACTATAAAACAACCAGAGCAACAAAAGGGAAAAAATGGCTTCCAGGAGCAGTGGATTTGTGATGCAGGCACTGAGCCCCAGCAATAACCCTGGAGGCAAAAAAAAAAAAAAAGAAGAAAGAAAGAAAAAAAGCCCAGACACTAGGAACACAGCATGTTCTGAAGCTCCATTAATCATCTCAACTATATTCAAAAGAAGTAAAATACTACCTGTGTTTCTTACCTTGTACATTGTTTTATTATTTTCTGACATTTTCAGGTGTGTTTGTAAAGAGTTAAGAGCTATGGCTCCAGTTCTGAATTTTGTGAGCCATGTGAGACTTTGACTTTTGTCTCAACTCCCTTATGTGGAAAGTGTGGCTAATGATGTTGTATCCTGTAGTGTTGTATGAATAGAACCATCTAATATATATATATGAAATTATTTTGCAAGCTGTATTGCTACTGATTTGATATCCATAATTATTGGATGCTGTTATTGCTACTGATTATTGTTATTGCTACTGATTTGATATCCATAATTTCATCTAATTTTGCTGAAACATAATTTCTATATTCTCTTTGAATCTGTCTTCATTTTGTTCTCCTTTTATAAAGCAAAACCTCTGTAATTTAAAGTTTCTAACTGATTATAAAGCTTTTTGATAGTGTTTTGATTATATGTTTATGTAGACTATAGGTCAAAATTTTAACATAAGTTTTCATGATGTTGCAAATGTTTATCAGCCTTTTTAATTTGATTTAGTCAAAGTGGAACTTTGCTTCCAAAAAGAGGGATACATTTATGTATTTTGGTAGTTACCAGGGAAATCCTGTTATATTCATTTGTCATTTGGTGTCATTCAAACAGAGTGCAGTTCTGGAATTAACATTTCATCTGTCTTCCAGTTGCTAGAACCTGTCTGTCACCAGCTCTTTGAGTTCTATCGCAGTGGAGAGAAGCAATTACTTCAATTTACCCTGCAGTTTCTCCCAGAACTGATTTGGTGCTACCTTGCAATCGTAGTCAGCAGAAATGTGCACAGCAGTGGATGCATTGAAGCTCTTCTTCTTGGGGTTTACAATTTGGTTTGTATTTATTGTGGTTAACAAAATGTTTTTCAGCAAAAGAAAATTCATATAAGCAACCACTTTTAATTTTAATAAAGCTGGTATTTATTTTACGCCTATCAAATGATTTCTAAATCATTCTCCCATAAATAACTTTATGGACATTGATGGTAATAAGCAAATATAGTTATATGAATATATATGTCTTTTTAACACTTGTTGAAGACTGAGAAATCAGACCACTTAGATTATTTATAGAGGTAACTGAAATCGAAATCTAATTTCAAATCAACCAACAATAATTTTATAAAATCCAAACTGTTTCCAGATTTCTTGCATCACTGACTTAGTTTAATGTTTGCATTATTAATAGCATTTATATAAATTAATATAATAGCCTACTAGTGTAAATTTTCTACATTTCAAAATAAAGAAGAGATATAAGATGACTTTTTTGACATCTTTAATACTAAACAAACTGATAGAGAATGTAGCCTTTATTTACTTTCCCACTTTTAGGGGGCGTTATGGTGTATAACAATTGTTAATACCTAGGTACAGCCTCTTATCTCCCCATGATAGGTATCTAGGTGTCTGTAAGACATTGCATAACAATTGTTAATACCTGGGTACAGCCTCTTATCTCCCCATGATAGGTATCTAGGTGTCTGTAAGACATTGCATAACAATTGTTAATACCTGGGTACAGCCTCTTATCTCCCCATGATAGGTATCTAGGTGTCTGTAAGACATTGCATAACAATTGTTAATACCTGGGTACAGCCTCTTATCTCCCCATGATAGGTATCTAGGTGTCTGTAAGACATTGCTCCCCCAACTTCAGTCTTTCCCCCGATTCTACACCAATACTCCATCCCATCTCTCTCCCTTCTTTCCCAGAATCCTATGTTCTGGTGGAGTTTACCATATCAGTTCAAGTTTCATTTTATGTTTTCTCTTGTTTCTTAAGTTCCACCTATGAGTGAAATCACTCTGTACTAGTCCTCTCTCTTTAGTTTATTTCACATTTTATCCAAAAAAAGGTGATTATTTAGATGCTACATCTGTATTTTGACCAGTCTTAAAATTATGTTAACTTAAATTTTGAAAGTAGATTTTAACTCCTTCTGTATATGAATAACTGACAATGTGTTTCATAGTTTAAAATTTTAGTTTAAAACTCTCCTCCCTGTCTTTTTTTTCAAATATTTATTTATTCCCTTATGTTGCCCTTGTTGTTTTATTGTTGTAGTTATTATTGTTGTTGTTATTGATGTCATCATTGTTGGATAGGAGAGAGAGATGGAGAGAGGAGGGAAAGACAGAGGGGGGAGAGAAAGACACCTGCAGACCTGCTTCAGCGCTTGTGAAGCAACTCCCCTGCAGGTTGGGAGCCGGGGGGCTCAAACCATGATCCTTAAGCTGGTCCTTGTGCTTTGTGCCATGTGCGCTTAACCCGCTGCACTACCACCAGACTCCCCGTCTTTTTTTTTTTAACTAGCTATTTAATTTAGCTTTAAAATGTATGTGTAATAGTTAAGTATTTTAAGTTTTTGGTTTCTTTTTTTTTACTTTTGCAGGAAATAGTTGACAAACATGGGCATAGCAAAGTATTGAGTTTTACAATTCCATCTTTATCCAAGCCATCTGTATATCATGAAGTAAGTGACATTTTATTAAAATGCACTTTTTGATTCTAAGTTTTGAAATTGCTAACAATTAGTACCTACTTATTTAAGCAAAAAAAATTTTATCAAGTTTTTAATACTGTAGAAAGTATAAACACCACAGAAAGTATTTAGTATTCCCAAAGCAAAATGAGAGATTAAAATCGTTAAACTAAAATCTGAGAGATCTATTCTGAATATTCATTTTGAAATATATTTCTTTGTTTTTTCAATTATTTTTATTTATTGAATAGAGATAGCCAGAAATTAGAGGGTAGGGGGAGATAGAGAGGGAGGGAGGAGATACCTACAGCCCTGCTTCACCACTTGCAAAGCTTTCCCCCTGCAGGTGGGGACTGTGCACTTGAATCTGGGTCCCTGTGTACTGTAACATGTGTGCTCAACCAATTGCACCACCACCACTCAGACCCTTTGAAACATTTTTCTTCTCATAGATAATCAAATAGAGAAAGAAAAGAAACATTAAAAGTTTCAGTGATGAAAAAGAAATTTAAAATTAATAATACATGCATTGCAGCATATTATGTTGTAGCAGTTATACATTTCTATGGTGGTATTTTTGAAGATAAACTATTTAAATTTTTATTTAATAATATATATGCATATATTATATATTCGTATATAAAATATTTTATATATATATATATATATAGAGAGAGAGAGAGAGAGACAGAAAGAGAACTCACAGCACTACTCTGATGGTGCAGTGCTGGGGATCAAACCAGGAACCTCAGGCATGCACTCTCTTGGTTGATTATTTCCCTCCAGCCACAAAGGCAAACTCTTTTTGTTTTAATCTTTTTAATTTGTGGTTTTGTTTTTAGTTACTTGTTAAATCTTTGAACAGAAAAACTACTAGGCTGTCTGAATATTTTTTTAAGACACATGATGGTCGTGGCAATGTATTTTAGTGGTCTGTTATTCTCTCACATTTTCAATGTTTTTTCTTTATTTATTCAAATGTCTTTTCTTTAGCCTTCCAGTATTGGGTCCATGGCTCTGACTGAGAGTGCACTATCCCAACATGGTTTATCAAAAGTTGTGTACAGTGGACCTCACCCCCAGAGGGAGATGCTGACAGCACAAAATAGGTATACTGTTGAGATATAACTACTACAGAGTTTTTTTTTTTATTTAAAGGCTTTTAAATGTTTGATGAGATATGTGAAACAGCTTTTCAAATGGTGTCATTATATATAAAAGAAAAGCACATATCTTCTCAATTTGTCCTTTATACTTTGATTCAGGTATCATCCAGAGCATTGGGTTTTAAAGAAAATCTACTTACTTACTTGGGAAATTCTTTCCTTTCAGTTCTGCACTACTATTGATGTGATTATATTGTACATCTCTGTTCCTTAATTTAATATTTCCCATATGCTTAATTATGGTTGACTTCTTAGAATTTTCAAAATGAATTAATATTCTTTTGGTTTATCTTTAGGTTTGAAGTATTGACATTCCTTTTGTTGTGTTACAATGCTGCCTTAACCTATATGCCCAGCGTTTCTCTTCAATCACTATGTCAGATTTGTTCAAGGTAAATTAAAACTTAAATGTTTTCAAATACTGAAATAAATGAAGCTAGGATTAGAGGTTTATTATATTTCTGTTATTTTATTTAATCATCCATGTAAAACATTAAATAAATTAACATAAAGCACTACCCAGTGGGCATATAGAAAGCTTCCCTGTAAATGATCTCCACAAAATGTATGAAGTATATAAAACTGAATAACATTTCTATGGAATACTAAATCAGAAAAGGCTCATATTATATATAGAACCGTTATGATGACTTTAACATGGGTTGTCCACATGGCAAGCACATACCCTCCAGGTAAGCTATCTTGTCAGCCCCATTTAATACACTTTTAAGATGAATATAAAAGAATTAAAAGGCAGGGTTTTCTGATGAATAAATTCTCATGTTATAACTAGGCCAGTTCTTTTGACCATGTGAAAGTTTTTAGATGTTGCTTAGTTCAAATGTTGATGATTTCCCAAGGAGGAAAGATATATAAATGCAACCAGAAAACTTAAATGAAATTACTAGCTAGGTTCAGTAACAAATGTATCCCGTTCATTCATATATATACACACACTTGAATGATATGGTGATACAAGGACTATTCCAGTATATCTGGTGTCAGGGATCAATTTCGGGGCCTCATACATTCATTTAGTTTATATCCACTGAGCTACCTCCCTAGCTATCCATTCTTTCTATTATATATCACTCTAATAAGTTAAATTATTTAATATTTAAGCAACTCTGTTCTGATTTTGTTCACCAGGCTAGTCAGCTAGCTGACACTTGGATATGGATTTCTATGAGTTCTTAAATAGTATATTTATTTGTTTTTGTTTTAATTATCATTTATTATTTATTTATTATTCGATAAAAACAGAGAGAAATTGAGAGGGGAGGGAGAGATAGAGAGGGAGAGAGACACCTGCAGCCCTGCTTCACCACTTGTGAGGTTTTCCCCCTGCAGGTGGGGACCAGGGGCTTGAACCCAGGTCCTTGTGCACTGTAGAAATTATCTTTATTTACTGGATAGAGAGAGCCAGAAATTGAGAGAATGGGGAGAGGGAGAGAGACAGAGATACCTGCAGCCCTACTTCACCACTGGCAAAGCTTTCCCCCTTCAGGTGGGGTCAGGGGGCTTGAACCTGGGTCCTTGCATATTGTGACATGTGCACTCAACCAGGTGGGCCACCACTCAGCCCCTTTATATATTTTTTGTATCTATAACAAAACTCTTTCCTTTTCTCCCTCCTAATGCATCCTTCCTGACCACTTAAACAGGTTTCTTGTTTTCTGTCCAATAAGACAACTTCTGTGCAGTTGAATCATTCTATGAATTAATTCTGAGAATAGTATGCACAGTGTTTGCTACTTTGTCATCATCCAATAAATGATGGATTGCAGATATTGTACCCCAGTGATGGACATACATGTATACATGCAGAGTGTGGCTTTCTCTTCACCTGTTTTCTATTACCATACCAACAATACCAAAGCATATCTTATACTAAGTCATGTCTTGAAAGAATCTACAGGTGACTTTTCATTGGTTATTATTTGTAAAATTCTTTTTACCCACCTTAATCTTTCATAACCTAATTCAAATGATCTTTTGATGAACTATTGAAATACTACATTTGTGTGTGGTATTCTCTTGAGGTAACTGATGGAGGAGATATAGCCTTGATTCAGCTCCTGATTTCAAAGAGCAGAAGTATGGGAATAGAAAAGTGCTCATTATTATATCGGTAATTCTTCCATTTTTTTTCTTTCGTCTTTCCCTTTTTCTGCTATTCTGATCATTTCTTCTCCCTTCCCTCAGTATTTAAAAAAAAGGCAGTGTAAATGTTTTCAACCATTCAGTCTGTGGTAATCTATTACAGAAGTCCTAGGAAATGATACAATCACAATATAAATACCTATTGGGGGTTTTATTTTGCTGCCACTTTACATCCTGTAGTTTCTACATATTATCTTTCTTCAAGTTCTAGATTCTGATATTCACTATATTTAAAGCATAACTGTGCTTAGGACTGAAATATAATGCTTACAGTTCAGGGAGACCACTTTAAAGCAGGTTACAAGTATGACTTCTCTGATATTTCTCTAGTTATGCTGCAGTTCAGGCAGAAGAATCAACATTACCTTTCACTTAAAGACACAGCATTTAGGGGGGCGGGCGGTGATACACTTGGTTAAGAACACAAAGTATGAAGTCCAAGGACCCATTCAAGGATCCCAGTTTGAGCCCCCGATGCCCCACCTGCAAGGGAGTTGCTTCACAAGTAATGAAGCAGGTCTGCAAGTGTCTATCTTTCTCCCTCTCTATCTCTCTCCCCCCGCCTCAATTTCTCTTTGTCCTATCCAAAAACTCGAAAAAATGGCCACAGGAGCAGTGGATTCATAGTGCAGGCACCGTGGTAGTACAGCAGGTTAAGCACACGTGGCGCAAAGATCAGAGACCTACGTAAGGATCTGGGTTTGAATCCTGGCTCCCCACCTGTAGGGGAGGTGAAGCAGGTCTGCAGGTGTCTATCTTTCTCTCCCACTCTCTGTCTTCCCCATCTCTCTCCATTTCTCTCTGTCCTAGCCAACAACAATGACATCAAGAACAACAATAATAACTACAAGAATAAAACAAGGGCAACAAAAGGGAAAATAAATACTAAAAAAAAAATTAAAAAAAAAATTTATAGGGAGCTGGGCGATAGCCAGCGGGTAAAAGCGCAGGTGGCTGGTGTAAGGATGCCAGTTTGAGCCCCCAGCTCCCCACCTGCTGGGGAGTCGCTTTACAGGCAGTGAAGCAGGTCTGCAGGTGTCTTATATTTCTCTCTCCTCTCTGTCTTCCCCGCCTCTCTCCATTTCTCTCTGTCCTATCCAACAACAATAATAACTACAACAATAAAATAAAGGCAACAAAAGGGAATAAATAAATAAATAAATTTTTAAATAACATTTATATAAAATTTATTTATAGTATTAAAAAATTGCAAGAAAGGAAAGGGTGTTGAAATTTTATATTATTTATCTTTTGTCCATCTGGACAGGAAATAGAATTGGGGAGATTTTTAAATATTCTTCAAGTTAAAACTTAGGAAAATGTGGCCAAGTGGTGGCATACCTGGTTGAGCACACATGTTACAATGCCAAGGACCTGGGTTCAAGCTCCCCATCCCACCTTCTGGAGGAAAGCTTTGTGAGTGGTGAAGCAGTGTTGCAGGTGTCTATCTTTCTCCCTCGTATTACCCCCTTCCTTCATGATTTCTGATGTCTCTCTCTCTCTCTTTTTTTATTAGTGACTTAATATTGATTTGCAAAATTACATGTCAACAGGGTATAATTCCACATCGTTCCCACCACCAGCATTCTGGTTTCCCAATCCTTCCATTGCAAGCTACCACAGTTCTGCTAAGGTTACAGACATGGGTTAACTATCATCTCTACAACTATCTATCTATATTTGTATATAATTGCCCCTTTTTTCTTCTAGGTCCTGTCCTCTCTTCCCCTCCAAGCCATACATCACTCTATTATTACATTCAAATGTTCCTCTCTTTTTCCTCCTCTCTCTGGGTCCTGATGGAGCTGGAGTTCAGATCCCTCTCATCCTCTTCCTCCTATCACTTCTCCCCCACTGGGAGTATGGATCAAAATTATTTTTGGGGTGCGGATGGTAAGAATTCTGACTTCTGTAACTGCTTCTTCACTGGACATAAGCATTGACAGGTCGATCCATACCCCTAGTCTGTTTCCTGGGGTAAGGCTCAGGAAAGGTGAGGTTCCAAGACACATTGGTGAGATTCCCTCCCTAGGGAAGTCAGGATGGGAGCATGGTAGCACCTTCAACTTGGTGTCTGGAAGCTAGTAGGACATAAAGTGAGACAAAATGGTTAATGAACAGGAACCAAAAAGTAGGAACAGAATAGATGATAGCCAATCTTGGATGGACCTTGAAAAATTCATGTTAAGTGAAGTAAGTCAGAAAGAGAAGGGTGAATATGGGATGATGTCACTCTCAGGCAGAAGCTGAAAAACAAGATCAGAAGAGAAAACACAAGTAGAACCTGAACTGGAGTTGGCGTTTGATGTATGGAGAAGGGGGACCATATTCAGCCCCAGATTCTACATGAGAGTGCCTACCTACATGGGGGAAGCTTCATGACTTCATAAGTAGTGGACCAGTGCTGTGGTGTTTCTTTTATTCTGTATCTTACCCGTTATCTAAAAGAAAACTATCAGTGGTGATACAACTGTGTAGGCACAGATTTTTTTTCCTGATGGCAAAGAGAGAGAGAAAGAAAAAAAAAAGACTGACTGAAAGTTTAGGAGGCAGAGCAGTGGTGTGTACCCACCAAGCACACACATTAGTATATGTGAGGACTGGGGTTCAAAACACTTCCCCACCTGCAGGGAGAAAGCTCTTTGAGCAGTGAAGCAAGTTTGCAGGTATATCTTTTTCTCTCTTCATGTCTTTCTAATTATTTATGTTTGCTTTTTTTTTTTTTTTTTTTTAACTAATTTTCTATAAATATTTACTTTCTTTTCTAGAATCTGTGTTTCTGGATATCCTCGACAACATGTTAGGAAATACAAAGGCATAAGTAGTAGAATACCAGTTTCTTCAGGATTCATGGTGCAGATGTTAACAGGAATTTATTTTGCCTTGTAAGTTTATTTCACATGTAACATAAATGTTGAGGTTTTCAGTCTGTCAGTCTTAAGTCTCTCAGTCTGCAAAGCAGGCCATGCCTAAAGATGAGGATATGGTTCACGTACACATGACAAAAATGATCAAGTCATCCCTTTTGTGTGGGTTTGGTGATGATAGAAGTCCCCTATTATGTCAAATATTAAAGTATCACTATGATGACAGTTTGGTGGAGCACAGTGAGCTGTGGTTTTGAAAAGTACTCACTGTGGGTATGCTGCATCATCTGAAAGGTTAGTAGCCATTGAAAATTCTGTAGAAGATGAAATTCTGATGGGTATCATGGCGTATCCATCTCACTGAATAATGATCCTTGCACCTGTGGGTGTACCATGACAATCAGGTTTCAGTAGGAGGTGAGGGGCAATATGGGGAAAGGAGGCAGAATGGTTGGCACAAAATGAGGAAGCCCTCAGGAATGCATTGCTGCTGCCTTCAGCTAGTAATGGGAGTCAAATTTTGTAAAAAAAAAAAAAAAAAAAAAAAAAAAGCATTTATTCACATATTTATAAAAAGTGTGAGTTAAGGTCTGGTATGGGATCAAAAAGCAGCTTTGGTTTCAGTGTGGAAATAAAAGGCATTATATAGAAAAAAAATGTAGAGGTTTTTTTTGTGAAAATTATAGTCTATTATTTTATTATTGTATTATAATCTTAACATCCTAGACTAATAACCAGCAATCATGTTTTTGTGAAAGAATATGAAGATGTCGATAGTAATGTTATGATTTAACACATATCTTCGAATGTTTGGAGAATTAGTAACGAATTAAAATACTTAAAATCATCGTTCATTAATTCAAGGGCGCAATGAAAATGAGTAACACCAAAGCATACTCACTAGTTGTCACTGAGGGTATGGTCCACAAATCTAATCTTTGATTTTATTTATTTACTTATTTATTTTTAATGTTTTACATCCAACAGTAAATACAGTAGTTTGTACATGCATAACATTTCCCAGTTTTCCATATAACAATACAACCCCCACTAGGTCCTCTGTCATCCTTCTTGGATCTGTATTCTCCCCACTCACCCACCCCAGAGTCTTTTACTTTGGTGTAATATGCCAATTCCAGTTCAGGTTCTACTTGTGTTTTCTTTTCTGATCTTGTTTTTCAACTTCGGCCTGAGAGTAAGATCATCCCATATTCATCCTTCTGTTTCTGACTTATTTCACTTTACATGAATTTTTCAAGGTCCATCCAAGATATGCTGAAAACGGTGAAGTCACCATTTTTTATAGCTAAGTAGTATTCCATGGTGTGTGTATATATATATATATATACCACAACTTGCTCAGCCACTCATCTATTGTTGGACACATGGGTTGCTTCCAGGTTTTGGCTATTACAAATTGTGCTGCTAAGAACATATGTGTACAATGTTCACATATGTTCACAATGTTCTTGGATGGGTGTGTTGGGTTCCTTAGGATATATCCCCAAGAGAGGAATTGCAGGATCATAGGGTAAGCCCATTTCTAGCCTTCTGAGAGTTCTCCAGACTGTTCTCCACAGAGGTTGGACCAATTTACATTCCCACCAGCAGTGCAGTAGGGTTCCTTTGACCCCACAACCTCTCCAGCATTTGCTGCTGTTACCTTTTCTGATGTATGCCATTCTCACAGGAGTGAAGTGGTATCTAGTTGTTGTCTTTATTTGCATTTCTCTGACAATCAGAGATTTGGAGCATTTTTTCATGTGTTTCTCTGCCTTTTGGATCTCTTCTGTGGTGAATATTTTGTCCATGTCCTCCCCCCATTTTTGGATGGGGTTATCTATTGTCTTGTTGTTGATATTTGCAAGTTCTTTAGTCTGGTTATTAGCCTCTTGTCTGATGTATGGCATGTAAAGATGTTTTCCCATTCTGTGAATGGTCTCTTGGTTTGGGTAGTGGTTTCTTTTGCTGTGAAGAAACTTTTTAATTTGATGTAGTCCCATAGGTTTATACTTGTCTTAGTCTTCTTTGTAATTGGATTCGTTTCATTGAAGATGTCTTTAAAATTTATGCTGAAAAGAGTTCTGCCAATATTTTCCTCTAAGTATTGGTGGTTTCTGGTCTAACATCCAAGTCCTTGATCCACTTGGAATTTACTTTTGTATTTGGTGAAATATAGTGGTTCAGTTTCATTCTTCTGCATGTTTCAACCCATTTTTTCCAACATCATTTGTTGAAGAGTCTCTGCTTTCCCCACTTAATATTCTGGGCATCTTTGTTCAAGATTAGATGTCCATAGGTGTGGGGCTCACTTCTGGGCTCTCAATTCTATTCCACTGTTCAGTGTGTGTCTATTCATGTTCCAGTACCAAGCAGTTTTGTTAACAGTGGCCCTATAATACAATTTGAGATCTGGCAATGTGATGCTTCCGGTTCTGTTCTTTTTTCTCAAGATTGTTTTGGCAATTATAGGTCTTTTCTGGTTCCAGATAAACATTTGTTCTATTCTCCTAAAAAATGTGCTTGGGATCTTGATGGGGAAAGCATTAAATTTGTAGATGGCTCTGGGTACTATATTCATTTTGGTGATTGATTCTTCCAACCCATGAACATGGAATATCTTTCCACTTCTTAGTGTCTTTTTCAATTTCCTTGAGTAGTGACTCATAATTTTCAGTATACAAGTCTTTCACTTCTTTGGTTAGGTTGACTCCTAGATATTTTATTGTTTTTGTTGCTATAGCATAGATCTTTTCGGATGGATGTGTAGGGTTCCTTAAGATATATCCCCAGGAGAGGAATTGCAGGATCATAGGGTAGGTACATTTCTAGCCTTCTGAGAGTTCACCAGACCGCTCTCCACAGAGCTTAGATCAATTTACATTCCCACCAGCAGTGCGGAGTGTTCCTTTGATCCCACAACCTCTCCAACGTTTGTTGCTGCTACCTTTTCTGATGTATGATATTCTCACAATTTGAGATCTGGGAGTGTGGTTCCTGCAGTTCTGTTCTTTCTTCTCAAGATTGTTTTGACAATTCTAGGTCTTTTCTGGTTCCAGATAAACATTTGTAGCATTTGTTCTATTCTCCTAAAAAATGCGTTTGGGATCTTGATGGGGAATAGCATTAAATTTGTATATGGCTCTGGGTAGTATGTTCATTTTGATGATGTTAATTATTCCAACCCATGAATATGGTATATCCACTTCTTTGTGTCTTTTTCAATTTACTTGAATAGTGACTCATAATTTTCAGTATACAAGTCTTTCACTTCTTTGGTTAGGTTTATTCCTAGATATTTTATTGTTTTGTTGCTATAGTAAGAGGAACTGATTTCTGGATTTCATCTTCCTCTATCTTAGAGTTTGCATAGAGGAATGCCACTGACTTTTGAATGTTAATTTTGTAGCCTGACACCTTACTGTATTGCCTGATGATTTCCGAAAGCTTCTTGCTGGATTCCTTAGGTTTTTCTATGTATACTACCATGTCATCTGCAAATAGGGAGAGTCTGACTTCTTCTCTTCCAATCTGTATCCCTTTAATTCCTTGCTCCTGCCTGATTGTTATGGCAAGAACTTCCAACACTATGTGGAATAGTAATGGTGATAGTGGCCAGCCCTGTCTAGTACCTGATCTGAGTGGAAATGCTTCCAGTTTTTCACCATTGAGTATGATGTTGGCTGTAGGTTTGCTATATATAGATTCTACCATCCTGAGGAATTTTCCATCTATTCCCATTTTTGTAGTGTTTTGATCATAAAGGGGTGTTGTATTTTGTCTAAGGCTTTCTCTGCATCTAGTAATATGACCATGTGGTTTTTGATCTTGCTTTTACTGATGTGGTGGATCACATTGATTGATTTACAGATATTAAACCAACTTTGCGTCCCTGGGATAAACCCCACTTGGTCGTGATGAACAATCTTTTTAATAGACTGCTGTATCCGGTTGGCTAGAGTTTTGTTCAATGTTTTAGCATCTATGTTCATCAGATATATTGGTCTGTAGTTTTCTTTTTTGGTTGTTTCCCATTCTGCTTTCGGTATCACAGTGATCTTGGCTTCTTAGAAGCTGGAAGGGAGTGTTCCAGTGTCTTCAATCTTCTGGAAGACTGTTAAAAGTAGAGGTATTAGTTCTTCTTTGAAGGTTTTGTAGACTTCATTTGTAAAACCATCTGGTCCAGGCCTCTTATTTTTGGGAAGGGTTTTGATAACTGTTTCAATTTCATTAGCTATGATAGGCCTGTTTATATTATCTAGTTCCTCTTTACTTAATTTTGGAAGTTCGTAGGTATCTAGGAAATCATCTATTTCTTCCATGTTCTCTAGCTTGGTGGCATAGAGTTGTTCATAGAAGCCTTGCATGATATGTTGAATTTCTGCAGTGTCTGTTGTGATATCTCCTCTTTCATTTACTACCCGATTTATTTGGATCTTCTCTCTTTTTTGTTTTGTGAGTCTGGCTAAAGGTTTGTTGATTTTGTTCACTCTTTCTAAGAACCAAAATTTACTTTCGTTGATCTTTTGTATGTTTTTTTTATTTTCAATGTTATTTATTTCTGCCCTAACTTTAGTTATTTCTATCCTTCTTGTTGCTTTAGGGTTCTTCTTCTTCTAGGTCTTTAAGGTGTGCAATCAGGTTGTTTCTTTGTGCTTTTTCTTGTTTCCTAATGTGTCCTTGTATGGCTATGAACTTCCCTCTCAGAACTGCCTTAGCTGTGTCCCAGATATTTTGATAGCTTGTGTCTTCATTTTCATTGAACTCTCGAAACATTCTGATTGCTTCCTTTATTTCCTCTTTTACTCAGTAGTTGTTAAGTAGTGTACTGTTGAGCTTCCACATTTTGAGACTTTTACTAATCTTTTGTTGATTGATAAGTGTTAGTTTAATTCTACTGTGGTCTGAGACGATGCCTGGGAGAATTTCAATGCTCTTGAATTTGCTGATGCTGTCTTTGTGACCTAATATATGGTCTACCCTTGAGAATGACCCATGTGGACTTGAGTAGAATGTGTATTCCAGTTTCTTGGGATGAATGACTCTGAAAATGTCCAATAGTTCTGGTTTATTTATCTCCTCATTTAGCTCCCTCATGTCTTTTATTAGTTTTCTGCCTGATGATCTGTCAAGTTGAGAGAGTTTGGTGTTGAAGTCCCCTACTATTACTTTGTTGCTGTTAATGTATTGCTGTAGCTCTTTCAGTAGATGTTTGGTGTATTTAGATGGCTTCTCATTGGGTGCATAGATGTTAATAATTGTTAAGTCCTCTTGATTGACTGATACTCTGAGCACTAAGTAATGTCTATCCATACCTTTTAAAATTTTATTTATTTTAAATTCTATCATGTCAGATGTGAGAATAGCTGTTCTTGCCCCTTTTTAGGGGCCATTGGCTTGTATGATAGTTTTCCACCCTTTCACTTTGAGTCTGTCTTTGTCTTGTTGAGTTAGGTAGGTTTCCTGTAGACAGCATTTTGTTGGGTTCTGTTTTCAGATCCATCTTCCTACTCTGTGCCTTTTAATAGGTGAATTCAGGCCATTCACATTTATTGATATGAAAGATTAAAGTTATTTTAACGCCATTTTTGTGTATTTTTAGTGTGTTCTGATATATGGCCTATTTATGGTAGTCTGACTTTTTTTTTTAATTTTTTATTTAAGAAAGGATTAATGAACAAAAACATAAGGTAGGAGGGGTACAACTCCACACAATTCCCACCACCCAATCTCCATAACCCACCCCCTCCCATGATAGCTTTCCCATTCTCTAGCCCTCTGGGAGCATGGACCCAGGGTCATTGAGGGTTGCAGAAGGTGGGAGGTCTGGCTTCTGTAATTGCTTCCCCGCTGAACATGGGCATTGACTGGTCGGTCCATACTCCCAGTCTGCCTCTCTCTTTCCCTAGTAAGGTGTGTCTCTGGGGAAACTGAGCTCCAGAACACATTGGTGGGGTCTTCAATCCAGGGAATCCTGGCCAGCATCCTGGTGGCATCTGGAACCTGGTGATTGAAAAGAGAGTTAACATACGAAGCCAAACAATTTGCTGAGCAATCATGGATCCCAAGCTTGGAATAGTGGAGAGGAAGTGTTAGGGAGGTACTCACTGCAAACTCTAGTGTACTTCTGCTTTCGGGTATATATTTTGCAGTAGTTTATGAATACGTGTGAACATAAGCTCTCTCTCACAGAAACTGGTGTATATCTAGGTTATGGGACTTTGTTAGAAAGTGAACTACCTGAGATGAAATTAGAGTGTACTATAAAAGGAAAGGTCTCACCCGAGTAATGAAGCTGGAGGGTTGTCATTCCACACGTGAAGTCTCTGGACACAGTCTGAGGTGAAGCATGTTGAGGTGGCAATCATTGCGTTGGTTAGGTTGTGATCGGCTGATGCAATATTATTTGGTTTGGATTGGGAGACGCATACGGGAAAGTGGGCCCTATCCAATGGTTCCAGGACTGGGGGAAGTAGGGGCTCTATAGTGGAGATGTGAGGTTCCTGCTGTCTTAGGGTTCAAAAAGACAATCGATAGTTAATGTTATCATCACATTATTTGGTAATTGGGTTAACTTTGAAAAGTCCTTTTGTTAGGGTTTGCTGTACAGTATCCAGTATCTTGTGTATAGCTGTGCTATTGGATGCTTCTAATCTACTTGGTCTAGGCTTTTGAGAGAGTCCACATATCAAATACACAGCCTATATATTAAAAAGATTCAGTTTGTGTTTTGAGAAACTTTGAGACATACAACTGATTTTCCCCCTCTCATATTAATTAACTACTGATTTATATGTCTACATTTTGCTAGGAGTGTACATAAACACCATTCCCACCACCAAAAGACTGTGACCCATCCCTCCTACCCACTCCCACCCCCCACTGGCCCAGGAAGCTGCATGTCTACCCCTCACCACAGGGTTTTTACTTTGGTGCCCTACTTACAATTTGATCAGGTCCTGCTTTTAGTTTCCCTTTCAGATCTTCTTAGTCAACTTCTGTTGATGAGTGGGATCATCCCATACTCATCTTTATCTTTCTGACTTAGTTCACTTAACACAATTCCTTCTAGCTCTGTCCAAGATGGGTCAGAGAAGGTGGGTTCATTGTTCTGGATAGCTGCATAGTATTCCTTTGTGTATATATACCACAGCTTTCTCAGCCACTCATCTGTTGTTGGGCACCTGGGTTGCTTCCAGGTTTTAGCTATTATGAATTGTGCTGCTATGAACATAGGAGTACACACCTCTTTTTGGTTGGGTGTTATGGAGTCCTTGGGGTATATCCCCAGGAGAGGAATTACTGGATCATATGGAAGGTCCATGTCTAGCCTTCTGAGAGTTTTCCAGACTGCTCTCCACAGAGGCTGCACCAATTTACATTCCCACCAGCAATGTAAAAGGGTTCCTCTGTCCCCACATCCTCTCCAGCATTTGTTGCTGCTGTCCTTTTCGATGTATGCCATTCTTACAGGAGTGAGGTGGTATCTTAGTATTGTCTTAATTTGCATTTCTCTGACAATCAGTGACCTAGAGCAGTTTTTCATATGTTTGTTAGCCTTTTGGATCTCCTCTGAGGTGAATGTTTTGTTCATATCCTCTGCCCATTTTTGGATGGGTTCATTTGCTTTTTTGGTGCTAAGTTTGCTGAGCTCTTTATATATTTTGGTGATTAGTTTCTTGTCTGATGTCTGGCATGTGAAGATCTTCTCCCATTCTGTGAGGGGTCTCTCTGTTTAATAGTTTCTTTGGATGTGCAGAAGCTTTTCAATTTGATGTAGTCCCATTGGTTTGTTTCTGCTTTAGTCTTCCTTGCAATTGGGTTTTATTCATCAAAGATGTCCTTGAGGTGTATGTGGGAAAGTGTTTTACCAATGTTTTCCTCTAAGTATTTGATTGTTTCTGGTCTGACATCTAGGTCTTGAATTTCAGGATCCTTTCTTTATCCTTATTCCTTTCCATTCTGAATATGATGTGTCTTGGTGTCGTTTAAGTCTGAGTTAATTCTGTTTGGGATCCTCTGGGCTTCTTGAACCTTTATGTCTTTGATGTTGTTTAGACTAGAGAAGTTCTCAGCTATTATCCTGAAGAATGCTTTCTTCCCCTCCCTCTCTTTCTTCCTCTGGTAAGCCAATAATGCATATATTATTTCTTTTGATGTCATCCCATAGGTCTCTGTTGTTGTTTTCAGTATCTCTTAATCTCTTTTTGAGATCTCTTACTTCTTTTTTAGTTGTCTCTATTTCGTCCTTGATCTTGCTAATTCTGTCTTCAGCCTGATTGATTCTATTCTCTCTCTCCCCTGTACTGTTTTCTGGAGTTCATCTATTTTGTTACCCTGTTCTGATACTGTTTTAGCTTGTTCAGCTAGTTGTGTTCTTAGCACAGATATTTTAGCTTTCAGCTCTCTAATAACCTTGAGATAATTAGTGTTTTCTTCCAGTGTCTCATTTGTTGCTTCTGCATTTCTGATGACAATTCTTTCAAACTCTTTACTGACTTCTGTTGTTATTTCCTTAACTAATGTTTGGATATTGACCTCATTGTTTTGTGCTTCAACCTTTGAGTGCCTTTTAGCTGGACTCTTTTCCTGGTTCATTTCTCCAATATTTCTGTTGGTTTAACCATTCTATATAGTATGTTATGAGGTCACTCTCTCAGTAATTTTCAAATTACTGATCACTCTTGCCTGGATTGACTTGTGTCTAAGTAAGGTAATTAAAAGTTTCACTGATGTGGAAATTGACAGTTGTTTCAATATTATTTTTATCCATGAGTTGGAGCACTGGGGCTGTTAAAAGCCTCTTTTGTTCTTTTTCTTCCCTGTAGACTATGGGAGCTTGAGGGCTTTTAAATTATAAGCAGGCTTCTTAGCTTAATCCCTCACTCCTGACCAAGAGATCAAGGGGGGCCAGAGATAATACGGTGGTTATGTAAAGAGACTCTCATAGCCCTACCGCTAGGACACAGAGGTATAGATCTTCTCCTGAGTTTCCTGGTTAGTTCTGAGTTCCCTGGTATCAGCACAGGGCGAGCTCCACTCGCTGCTCCAGATTCTGGGGGCAGTAGCAATGGAGACTCACAGTTGCATTTGGTGAGTCTTAGGGTAGTCCTCTCCTCCCTTCATCTGTCTTTTTGTTGATGAAACAGACTGGAGATGGTGTCTCAAATGGTAAACTGCCAGACTGTTACCAGCCACTTAATCTCTCCCCAGACTCTTCTCTGTCCATGAGCCACACGTATTTGCACTCACCGGTGATTGGTGGGTTCCTGAAGTCATTCTAGTCCTGTCTTGTTATCGTCCCAGATGATAACCCTTGGTATACCTAGTTGACCCGGGAGAGGGGAGGAGAGAAACAAAGCTGCTGCTGCTCTGTAGCCTCGCCTCTGGGTGTTCGATTTTATAAAAGTAATCTAATTTAATCTGGTCTTTGATGTTGTAGAAAGAAATTTGCTGACCTCTGGATTAGACCATTAATATTGTTCCACAGCTCTGAGACGCTCTGATATCATTTATTTTCTCTGTTTTCTTCATATGATTGAGTAATAATTCCTACTGACTCTTCTTTACATCCACTGACCCTTTTACTTGAATCTTTTCTAGGTTATAATGAATTTACTAATGACCCCACTGAAGAAATTCATCTCCAAAAAATGTCTTTTGTCTTTCTTTTTCTTTTCATTTGTTTTATCTCCTCTCTTCTGAAATCCATGTCTGTTCATGCATATGGTTGGTTGCTTTCTTCTTGTTTTGAGTGTGTGTGTGTGTGTGTGTGTGTGTGTGTGTATGTGTGTGTGTGTGCGCGTGTGCTTTTTAATACTTACTGTGTCACCATTTTATTTGTGGATATGTAGTAGTGACAGGATATACTATTTCTATGCCTAGAAACAGACTTCTTTATGATTCTTATGCAGTTACAGAGGTGAGTTGACTTGGATTTAGTTGTTGCTATAGTTACCTTCAGGGTACCACATAAATCAGATTTCTCTCATGTTACCTGCTATTTATGGTGGGAATTAGATTCCTGCAGGGTTTTTCTCAGTTTTGTTGCTCTAGCCTCAGCTTTGGCCTCTCCTTGTATGACTATACTTCAGAGAGAGCTTCTTTCTATATTCTTACCCTCCTGCTAGCAGTGAAGTGCTGTTGCTTGCTTCTTGGTGTGTGGGAGGAGGGGAAGTGGTGGTTTCTGCTGTGCTGTGTCTCTGCTTTTGAGGGAGTGGGACGTGGGGCCTCCTCAGTGAAATATCTGTAACCTCTAGTAGGCTCAATTTGGGTGGATTTCATGATAATATCTTTCTGCAGAAATGGATTTTTCCCCCTTTATCTTTCCCTAATATTGACAGTGGGTTTTTTTTGTTTGTTTGTTTGTTTGTTTGTTTTTACCCCTGCCCTCAGAATGACAGTGTTTGCTGCTCTTTCCTCTAAGACTTTAAAACTTTCTTTCACGTGTGAAAAGGGACCTTGACTGGTCTCTCCTTCAGTTTTGCAGAACCAGAGGCAGCATTTTCTGCTCCTTTGCCTTGTCCCCGGGAGTGTGTGTGTGTGTGTGTGTGTGTGTGTGTGTACGAAAGCTCCCCTTGTATCTGCTTCCACAGATACTGTACTTTCATATTAGTGCATGCTTAGCTTTTCACAATTCATTGAAACTCTTAGTTGTCTTCTTCCATTATGGCCTGTCTTTCCATAGAAACACCTGTCTACCCTCTGGTTTCAAGCTGCTTAGTTGTCCTTTACTCCCACCCAGATTCATGAAATTGTGAATCTTATTTTTAAGGTGGAGGCAATGTTCTTACATTTTTTTTTAGATCTTACTTATTCTCTTGATATATGTAACTCCTAAGTTATTATTTATCTACTTACATAATTTCTTTCCAAATCATTTATGAAGAATTTCATCATCTTTGAAAGTTAATGTTCATACATACCTGTTTCTCAATTATCGCTTTAGTATTTCCAACATACATTACATCCACTTCTAAATGATGATCAGAATGAAAAGTAACTACTTAGTATTGCAACCACAGTAGTTATAGAGTCTCATTTAAAACTACAGGAGTCACAGTATAATTTGACCATAAAGTGTTCTGAATTGTATACTCAAAAGTATATAATTTGCTGTGCTCTTACTTGCTTTGGAAATGTAAATGCTTTGGATTTGTCTTAGCTTTTTTGAATTTTGTTCTATAAATAGATGTCTAGAGAGAAATGTATATGTATAAATTTTTCTTTGAAAAATTTCTTTGAAAGGAATTTAAAAGTACACTTTTAAGGAGGGATGATCACTAATCAATGTGTTAGTGTTATCTGTTATTTTCCTCTATAAAGGTAAATTATCTTGTTCATTTATGTAGAATTAATAAAAATGATTATATTTTACTGACTTAATTCATTTAAATTTATAGTTATAATGGAGAATGGGATCTAGCTCAAAAAGCATTGGATGACATTATATACAGAGCACAGCTAGAGTTATATCCAGAGCCATTACTGGTAGGTACTTCATTTCTATATATACATTTTATAAGTTAAAATTTATTAATTTAGGATTTTAAAGTAAGAAATAGTGCATTAATGTCATTAATACTTAGTGAATCATGCTCCTTTTATGTACTAAAGACTTTGAAAGTTTCATTAATGCAACGTCTAATACATAAGAGTCTTTTAACTTATAAAAATATTCTTTTTAATATGCTGGAGCTCACTTATTGCTTTCAGCATTTGGAAATATAACACTTTGAAGTTTTAATTTCATCACACATATTGCTTTTAACTACAAATTACTTTTGCATCCTTACTCCTTTTTTTTAAAGATTTTTAAAAAATAATTCCCTTTCGTTGCCTTTGTTTTATTGTTGCAGTTATTATTATTGTTGCTATTGATGTCGTCGTTGGATAGGACAGAGAGAAATGGAGAGAGGAGGGAAAGACAGAGAGGGGGAAAGATAGACACCTGCAGACCCGCTTCACCGCCTATGAAGCAACTCCCCTGCAGGTGGGGAGCCAGGGGCTCGAACCAGGATCCTTACGCCAGCACTTGTGCTTGTGCCACCTGCACTTACCCCACCCAATTCCCTCTTACTCCTTCCTTATGTGTTATCTTATGAAACACCTTGAAGAAAGTATTATTTTTATGCTTTTTTTACAGCAGTGCCAGGGCCTCATACATGCATGATTTCATCACTCCTAGGGCAGCTTCCCTCCCACCCCCATTTGAGAGAGAGGTAGAAACATATGGAGAGGAAAAGACTCCACAGCATTGTTCCATCACCTGTGGAACTTCCCCCAGTGCCGTGTTGTTCCCATGTGTTGCCAGGTCTTGAACCTGCATGGTATGGCAAGTGTTCTGCCAGGTGAATTATCTGCCAGCCTCAAACCTAACCCTTTTAAGATCTGCTGAAATTGATGCCTTGCTTTATCTAATGATGCACTTGCTATGTCAGTTTTAAACCATATGCTTCCTTCTTAGGTTGCAAATGCAATAAAGGCATCATTGCCTCATGGTGCCATGAAATCTAATAAGGAGGGAACAAGGTGTATTCAAGTTGAAATTACACCAACTTCCTCTAGAATATCAAGAAATGCAGTGACCAGCATGTCCATAAGAGGTCACAGGTGGAAAAGACATGGTAAGAAAGAGACAGCTCTTCAAATTAGAGGATTGCTGATTCTGTCAAATTTTTCTCTGTACATCTGTTGCTATAATTTCCAACTTTAGTAAACAACATCTTGTGGCATGGAAGAAAGAGTTGTTGGATCTCCTTTAACTCCTAGTTTGTTATCTGAGTGACAGGCAATAAAGAGTCGCTACGTTACAGACGAATGAGAATTTATTTAAAAGTTGGAATTGACTTTTAAACTTAAAAAAAAAAAAAAGAACGATGATGGAAATTCTTACCTATTTAATTAAACAATGACCACTTCAAATATTTTCCTTTTTAAAGTCGTGTGGAAGTAGTGAAAGTCCTTTAAGAAGACATAAAGAAGTGGCAGTGTTTTCAATTCAAGATGAATTATTCTACTACTTAAAAAAGGGTCAAAATGCAAACATACTTTAGTTTCATGAATAAAATTATGCTACTAAATGGGGTTAGATTCCAGGTACAACGTTGTTTAGTTAAATATGGTGACACCCCAAAGATCTGTTTTCTGCTTTGGGATTGAGGGCTGAAAATAGGCACATAGGCAGTAAACCAGATCATATTGGTCACTGGAACCCTAGTAGCTCCCAAGCAATCACTGAGGAAACACAGAAATGAATTTTAATTCCTTTCCCACTTTCCTTTCTTGCTACTTAGGTGAAAGTATTGAGAACTTAAGAGACAGGATCTAAGTCCTGAAGATGAAAAATGAGAAATATAGAAGTTAGTTTGACTATTTGCATATGTGTGTGAGAAGGAAATATGTATGAGCCCTACAAATGCTATGGAATTCTCAGGCAGAGAGATCAGACACATTGAGGCCTTCATGTAGGAAGCAGTGTTTATTATGGTGGCAGACTCAGCTGGACTCCTGTCCACAAAAGACTGGGCCCCGAGCACCATGGTGCTTGCCCTTTTATACTGTTGTCAACTTTCCCATAGTAATTCATAGCAGCAAGCATAACAGGTTACTTCTTCTTTTGTGTATACAGAGAATACAACTTGTTTGGGTTATCAGCAGACTCTTGGGCAGAAGTAGCAGATTCTAAGGTCACCAACCAAGGCCACTTTGATTATAGCAGTAGAAAAGTCCTGTTTGTGTTGGGGGCAGGGGGAAGATTGCCATTAACTGCTTTTTTTTTTTTTTTAACCATAGCGCTATTCAGCTCTGGCTTATGGTGGTATGGGAAATGAAAACTGGGGCTTTGGAGTCTAGGCATGAGATCCTTTTTGCATAACCATTAAGCTATCGATCCCCTGCAATTTTTTTTAAAAGAAATTAAGCCTTGCTTTTCTCTTTAAAAATTAACCTTTTCTTACCTCACAAGATGAAAGATATTTTCCAGAAATATATTAGAAGTCTGTGTCTAATCACAACAGCCTCATAAGAGTAATTTGCTTTATCACCCCACTCCTACACTTATTTCAGTCTTCACAACTTTTTAACCCTTGGGCAACTTCTGGCTATGGTGGCAAAAAATAAAAATAATATATATATTTAGAAAAAAAGAAGGTTTAGAAGACAAACCATGTGGCTTGGGAGACAGAATAATGGTTATGTAAAAGACTTTCATGCCTGAGGCTCCAAGGTCCCAGGTTCCATCCTCAGCATCACCAGAAACCAGGTCTCTCTCTCTATCTTTCTCATTAAAATAAAATAAATGAAATATGTTTTTAAAGAAAATAACAAACTATGAAAAGCGACTTGGTGTGACCTGGGAGGCGGTGAGGGGATAAAGTTTTGGACTTTAAAGTATAAGGTCCAGACATGTCATCCTTAAAGTTAAGAGTTATCTATAACCTATATATATATATTTTTTAAAAATATTTATTTATTTCCTTTTTGTTGCCCTTGTTGTAGTAGTTATTATTGTTGTTGATGTTGTCATTGTTAGACAGAACAGAGAGAAATGGAGAGAGGAGGGGAAGACAGAGGGGGAGAGAAAGATAGACACCTGCAGACCCACTTCACCACCTGTGAAGCGACTCCCCTGCAGTTGGGGAGCAAGGGGCTCGAACCGGGATCCCCACGCTGGTTCTTGCACTTTGCACCACGTGCGCTCAACCCACTGTGCCCACTGCCCGACTCCTCTATATTTTAATGAGAAGTATTCTTTTATTGGGAAAAAATTATTTTATTATTTCCATCTTTCAGTGTACTGCACCTTGCTGTAATCTTGTTGTTATAGAACAGCCCAGATGTCTAAAATTGCATTTTCTCCAATTTTTTTTTAGCTAGTAGACTTTCTTTTTTTAAGAAGTATTGCATTTGTTCACAGCAAAGCTGAGTAGAAAGTTACTGTAAACCGTCTAATCATCTTATCCTTATCTTCCCCACTGCCAATACTCTACACCAGAGAAGCACATTTGTGAGAATTTGTAATTTCAGTTTTGACCAAGTAGTGCATTCTCATATCCACTAAATAGGGTGATTTTTTTTTTAAGAAAGTTTGGTTTCAGCTGGGGTATTGTTTTAGTCAGACATGCTTGACAACAGATAGTATGTTTACCTCCTTTTATGTTAGTTACATGACTTGATTTTATGTTGTGTTTTTAGACTTACTAGACCTTTTGAGAAAATATCAATGACTTTAGTTAGATATCAGTACATATGCTTTGAAAAGTATAGTTACAATGTTGGAATTATGTTAGGATTTTTAAGGGTCATATTTTCAGCATCATTAATTGTAATCAGTCATTACAATGCTTTTACACATATTCTGTTTCACTTAGTATAGAATGACTTTTATAAAGAGCCAAAAATATTCACTTACAGTTATACTTCAATTATATTTCAATTATATAAATCTTTTTTCTGAAATCTTTGAATGACCCCCTACCATTTCAAGATGATATTACATAATCTATACTTATTTACTTCCCTGTACTTTTCCATTCCTTTTTCCAAAGCAGAAGTAATTTTTTTGTCTGATTCCCCACCCCCCACTACTACCGTTACGACTCATTCCTCCATTTTGTAAAAAGTCTTCTATACTTGAAACAGTGTAACCAACTTTCCATCTCTCTTCAAAAATAATTATTAAAATACTACTCCCTTATTCTATAAAAGTCCCCTAGTTGAGTTGGGCTTGCAAATAATAAGTGCTTAAAACTTTTTATCTAATAAGAAAACATCAGGCAAAATCCTTATTTTTTATCACTGCCAACCATTCTTTCCACGTGTTCACTTTTGAGATGATGTGACAGGTGTGGGGAAAGTATTTGGGAACTCTAATAAAATAGTATGCCAGGGGCCAACCCAGCAGGTCTCAGAGATCCCCAAAGGAGGAGGGGCATCGGTGAAGAATGAGAGACGAGTGAGTTGATGCTGAATCAAGCTCAAGCAGACATCTCTATCATGCTCAGACAGAACTTTATTTTTATAGTCTCATAAGGCTTAGATTATTAATACAAAAAATCACCAAGGCTTTGATCATTAATACAAAAAATCACCAAGGCTTTGATTACTAACACAAAGTAAGAAAAGTACAGGTAGGGGACATTTTCTGCTTCGTGGAACATCACTTACATTCTGGGAGTATTTTTTTCTCCCTAGAAATAACATCACAGTTTCTATATCTTTTCGTTGTTCCTGTACCTGTGTGCCAGACAGATGCCTCATTACTTAAGGTTAATATTTCACCTATTATGTATATTTGTGTCATCCTCCTGCCCCTATGCACCAGACACCATGGTTCATAGAAAGTTCAAGCTTGTTATGTTTCTGGGGGTCTTAAACAAATTGAGCAGCCTCATTTATAAAATCTGTTCCAGTGTTTGATCAAGGAGTTTTGCTTTGTTCCTTACTTAGAAGGCACCAATGTGTTGCTGACCTGGCCAGCCTCTCCATTAAGTTAAAATCTCTAAATGAAATCCATCTTCTTTGTATGCTTACTATGTAACCTAGATTCTCATGTACTATTCCTGTATAAGGAAGTAGAGGCATAGTAGTGGATGGTAGATTAAAAGGCCCATTGTATCTAGGCAGGTACCATAACTTTTCATTTATTAATTATACTATGTAAGGTGGGAATTTTTAGGGGAAATACTAAAGGAAGTGGTGTAGACAAGGAGGAAAACAATTCTTCTTCTTGGAGCCTCCTGAAAAACTCTGCATTGCTGATATTGTTTGTTCCATTATGATCAATCTTACAGAGTGCAGTGCAGGTTTTGTCATTACTTTAGTTATTGGTCAGCTCTGAGCCTGGCCATAGGTAAATATGATTAAGACCACACAGAGCTTAATCCCAAGCCCTATACTATACATGGCAAAAGGCAAGATGGTTTCAGTTTGGCCTGGAGAGTCCAGCCGTGCTGAACTTCCTATGAAGCTTGTACCGTGTCTAACAGCTGATATGGCAGCGCCTGCGCCAAAGGTACATTAAGACTGATTATCAGCTAAGAACTGTTGCATTTGGGGACCAGGTATGTGGTACACCCAGTTGAATGTACATGTCACTATGTACAAGGACCCCAGTTTAAGACCCTGCTCCCCACCTTCGGGGGAAAGCTTCATGAGTTATGAAGCAGGTCTGCAAGCATCTTTCTCTCTCCCTGTGTCCCCTCTTCTCTCAATTTCTCTTTTTCCTATCAAACAAAATAGAAAAGGGAAGTAGGAAAAAATGGCTGCCTCATCATGCTGGAATCAAGCCCCAGAAATAACCCTGGTGGCAATTTTTAAAAAGAACTACTGCATTTGTTTTATTAGCTACACAGAATTGTATTCTTGTTATGATTTTATTAGCTAGCTTGCTATGTAAATGGTCTTGTTATTTATTAGCCCTTCTATAAATCTGTACATTTTTGGAACTTTGATTTTCTAATTTGAGAAAACATATTAGAGTGTTGTATCAAACACGAAAGTATAGATTGTTTTATAGTAGTAACAAAAATTAAAGATTTTTTTTAAATACCTGTAGCTCTGCTGAACAATTTTCTATTATGTAACATATTGTCAACATATTCAGAATTTTTGAACATGCTGTTTAACACCTATTTCTTCCTTAAACCCAAATTAACATGAAGACAGACTAGACTGAATTTTATTTCTTAAAGAATTTTTTTATTATCTTTATTTGATAGAGACAGCCAGAAACCAAGAGGGAAGGGAATGATAGAGAGGGAGAGAGACAGAGAGACACCTGCAGCCCTGCTTTAGCACTCATGAACCTTTCCCCCTACAGGTAGATGCCAGGGGCTTAACCTTTAATCCTTGGGCACTGTAGTGTGTATGATCAACCAGGTGTACCACCACTCAGCCCCTGAATTTATATTTTTCATTTACTTGTTAACGGCCATTCAATATGTAGCTATCGATAAAAGATGTCTTTATAAATTAAATCCACTGAATTTGCCCTATTTTTGGCTCTGGCACATGTTAAAAAAATTTTTTTTTACATTATGTTTTCTTATTTTAACTTAAAGTCTTGAGATCCTGGAGTATAAAGCCTTAAATAGTAAAAGGAAATGAAAATAAGAATTGTATATATATCTTAAATCTTGTAGCTCAAAAATAATCAAGTAAGAACTCTGAGAATTTTAGGGTATTTTATTAATTATGTGAAATGCCTAGGTGAAAAATCAAACTGAATTCAGTTTACATAGATTGAATCTAGTGGATGCCATGGTATTTAAGTGCTTAAGTAGATCTAAATGACTGTAACAGATTACAAGGAGACCTGTCATTATGCCTCAAAAGATGAAAAATATGATTTCAGTTTACTCAGTAGTTAAGTACTAATGTATTAGGTGATATAAAAAAACTCACAGAAAACGTGTGTAATTCATGCTGGAAAACAATTTATTTAAAACTGGTTTCATTGAAGTAAAACTAATAATGAAAAAGTTGTGTACCAGCATAATGATAAAAAAAGGACAGTGTCATGTTTTAAACCATTGAACAAGTCTGAGTATTAAGTACATATTTCCATTAACTTTTAAAAATTATTAATATTTCAGAACATTCAGATAATCTTTTTTTCTTTTAAAGATTGTTAAAAATAGCTGTGTTAAGTCTTGATTGAACTTTTGTGAATCAGATTTTATGACTTCATAAGAAAAACCTTTAAGGCTGGGGAGAGACAGCCATAATGGTTGTGCAAACAACTTTCAAGCCTGAGGGTCTGGACTCCCAGGTTCTATTTCCAGTACTACTATAGAGGTAAACAGTGCTCAGGAACAAGAAGAAAAAAAAAAAAGGAAAAGGAAAAAAAGGGAGAGCCTTTAATCAAAAAGATAAAAAAGCATTTTGGAAAATACAGAAATGGTAATTTCAAAAGCTATCAAACTTTAAAGAATTGATGACTAGATTAAGTATTTACAGTTCTTATATTTTTATTTTAAATGTTATCTATTTTGGGGCTCAGGGTATAGCTCACCCAGTAGTGCAAGGACCTTGTTTCATGCTCCTTGTTTCCAAACGAGATCACCATGAAAAGGGAAACCTCACAAACAAGTGCTGTTATGTCTCTCCTTCCTCTCTCTCTTTTTCTCTCTCCTTCCCTCCCCCAGCCCCTATCCCTTTTCCTCTCCCTTTATCTAGAAAAAGAAAAATGCCTTTCTTCATTAAGGAAATTTAGAAAAAAGCTAACTGGCAGCTTTATTAAATGATGTAAATATTTTTGGTATCATTTGGGTTAGCTCCATTATTTACATATTCCAACATGCTATTTGAAGAGCATATTTTCTCAATATAGAGGTTAAAAATTTATACCCCAAATAAGCAGTTTCTTTTGACCAATGTTGGCATTGCTTGCATTTTAACTGACATTCTTGATATGAAACTTTATATTCGTGAAAGACAAAAGGAAATATTGGGAAATTGCTAAATGCCTCAAAGAAAAAAGGACAGGTTAACCAAAGAATTAAGAGTATTTTGAGGGTAAAGGAGATAGCAGAATGGCTATGCAAAAGAATTTGATGCTTGAAGCTCTGAAGTCCCAGGTTCAATCTGCTATACCACCATAGTCAGATCTGTGCAGTGCACTAATTAAAAATAAATAAATAGGGTGAAGGGTAGATAGCATAATGATTATGCAAAGAAACTCTCATACCTGAGGCTCCAAAGCCCCAGGTTCAGTCCCCTGTACCACCATAAGCCAGAGCTGAACAGTGCTCTGGTAAAAACAGTGGCAATAAATAAATAAATAACCCAACAACAAATGAGTGGCTGAGAAAATCGTGGTATGCTACAATGGAATGCTACTCAGCTATTAATAATGGTGAATTTATCTTCTCTACTTGAACTTGAAGGAATCACGTTACGTAAAATAAGCCAGAAAGAGAAAGATGGATATGGGATAATCTCACTCATAGACAAAATTTGAGAAATAAGAACAGAAAAGGAAACACAAAGCAGAACTTGAACTGAGTTTGGTGTATTACACCACAGTAAAGGATTGGTGGAGTGGGAAAGTGGGGGCCTTTCAATCCTGGTGCATGAAGGTGGGGGAGAACCTAGAGTGTTTTGCGGAAAAATGAGAGATTTTACACATGCACCAACAACTGTATTTACTGTTTACTGTAAACCATTAATCCCCCCAATAAAATTAAAAAATAAATAAATAGCATTTTGGTACAACTGACTGATTAAATATTAGGTTTACAAAGGAAAATAGAGAGACTAAGTTGTATCAAAAGGTGACTTAACTAATCTTTGAAGACAACAACAACAACAAAAAGGCTTAGCTTATTTCTAGGGAAAAGAAAACAAGGTAAATTTCTACACAAAGAGGCAAAACACTTCATAATTTTAAAAATATTTTTATTTATGTATGATAGAGAAGTTGACGGGAATGGGAGGTGCTGGAGGGAAAGGAGAAACCTGCAGCACTGTTTCCCAACCACTTTTGAAGCTTCCCCCTGCAGGTAGGGACTGGGAGCTTAAAGTTGACTCCTTGCACACTGTAGTGTGTGTGCTCAAAACATTACGTAATTAATGCACTTAAGATGCAATAGCAGTTGTTTGTAATTTTTTTGTGGTTTAGATTTTTGTAATTTAACCGATATAAAATAATTTTTGGTATAGTTGAGGAAGCTTCTTTATTGCTATCTACTATTGAATACTGCCCCCCATCTTATTACACACAGGAGAAGAAATATGCTTTTGTAATTCATCTTGTAATAGGTTTACTTGCATACTTTTTTTCTTTATTGGGAAGATTAATGGTTTACAGTCAACAGTAAAATACAGTAGTTGGTACATGTGTAACATTTCTCAGTTTTTCACATAACAATTCAACCCCATCTAGGTCCTCTCTTGCCATCATGTTCCAGGACCTAAACCCTACCCCCACCCCAGAGTCTTTTACTTTGGTGCAATACACCATACTTGCCTATTTTTGTTCTATCTGATCATAAAAATCTTTAATCATCATGAAATAGTCACGTGACCCAATAGCATCCATATGTTATAATTCTTGAAGAGTTGGATTTTTTAAATTAATTAGAGACTAAGTAAAGATGACAAGTGGGGGGAGTTGGGCAGTAGCACAGCGGGTGAAGTGCACGTGGCACAAAGCACAAGGACTGGCGTAAGGATCCCAGTTCAAGCCCCCACTCCCCACCTGCAGGGGAGTCGCTTCACGACTGTGAAGCAGGTCTGCTGGTGTCTTATCTTTCTCTCCCCCTTTCTGTCTTCCCCTCCTCTCTCCATTTCTCTCTATCCTATCCAACAACGACGATATCAACAACAACAATAACTACAACAACAAAACAAGGCCAACAAAAGAGAAAATAAATAATAATTTTTTTAAAAAAAACTATAAAAATTTTTTTAAAAGATGACAAGTGGGTCAGTGGGCCAAGTACATTTCTTGCATGTACTACACTCCAGGTTTGATTCCTTGTAGTTCATACGATAGAGCAATACTTTAAGTTGTCTCTCTCATTAAATTAATTAATCTTTTTTTTTTTTCCAAAATGACTGAAGTCATTGAGAGAGACTGAATCCACCTTCATTAGGGGACTTATAACTTTCATTGTGTTCAACAAAGAATTTACTTAAGGTAATGGCTTCTAACTCACATGTCTTTAAATAAATTATTCTGGTCTATATTGTGCTTTTCTGTATGGTACATATTTCCCTTTTCTTACTTGAAAAGTCTACTTCTGGCTTCAGGCCCCAGATTTCTGAAGAAGTATGTTTCTTTGTGTGTGTCCTTACTCAGAGTGAAGCCCTTTAATTATCAGGCTTTTGTTCTTTTTCTGCAGAAGATTCATTTTCCTCAAATATGCCTTGCCAGGCTATGGATTTCTGTCATGCAATTCCATTCTCTCTACCTCTCCCCCCTTCTCCCCCTCCCCTCCTCCCCTCCTGCAGTTCTTTTTAAAATGTCATGCTTATTATTAAATATTATTCATCAACTTAAAGATGGTAATAAGGCACAGAAATAGTTTGTGTGTATGTTAGTGGCTACCTTTTGAAATTGGAATGAAGCCCTGGCTCAGTACTGTGCCATAGATGACACTACTAGCAATACCTTTGCCAGCTATCAGTACATTGACTTTACTTGAGGACCACCTTCATCTGTCTGCTTAACACTTACCATTTCTGCCTTAGAGGCTTTGAACTATTAGTAAAATTTGGGGAATTTGAACTGACTTGAATGAAGAAAAGTGTCAGATTAGTTTCTCTTTCTACACATTGTTGTGTCATACTTTTTCTTCATTCAGACTTCAGCCAAATTATCTCTTCCTCAACAAGGTCATCCCAGACCACCTTTCTAAAATAGACAACCTCAGCCTTATTTATTCTGTCCCATTTTGCATATTTTCTTTGCTTAATTTTATTTTCCTTTTAAAAAATATTTATTTTAATGAGAGAGAAAGGGATTCCAAAAGGTGTAGAGAGAGACCAGAGCACTGATCAGCTCTGTGCTGGGGATTGAACCTGGGAACTCAGAGCCACAGGCATGATAATCTTCTGCATAATCATTATGTTTTTTCATCAGCCCTGTTAATTTAATTTTCATACTGTAGTATGATTCTTTAAAGATGACCTTTTTTTTTTCCTTTGGTTTGTCTGACTTTGCACCTCAAGTACTTAAAACATTGTCCAGCACATGATAGGTGCTTAACCAATAGCTTAATTCACAAGAATGAATGAATATATATTGTTATGGAGTGAGGAATTTCTACCTTCTTTTACTTTTTATTTAAAATGGTAGAATGATAACAATAAACTGGGTTTATTATTAATAATAATGGAGGGTATTAATTCCACTAGATAAAGTAACATCATTTTCATCAGTTGCACTTTTTTCTTTTCTTTCTTTTTTTTTATTTGCCTTTACTTCCTTAACATTTTCAAATATTTTTCCAATTTCTTCTAGTAAATCCAATCATTTTAATGGCTACATAATACCATATTGAATTGATATTACATAACGATTTCCTTAATATATTCGTTCCTAAATTTTGCTATTATAAATAACACTGCAATGAATAGCTTAATGAATCTAGGTTGCAATTTTCTTTTACTGAATAAACTAAATTGCAAACATGTAGAAATTATGTTTGAAGTTAGTCATTCTATAACACTAAAAAATTACCTTACAAATCATAAATATATATATATATGTACATATATATATATGGCTTTTGAAATTAACTTAATATTGGAGGTTATATGATGAAGACATTAAAATATATGAAGATAAAAAGTATAGATTTTTAAAATTTTAGTATATTTTATTACTTTTGAAAATAAGTTTAACAATGTGTTGTGTCATAGCCAGACTTTTTGAGTTATAGTTTGAGTATAGAACTATACATGATAAATTTTTTTTATTAAAAATTCACTTTTAGTAAATAAGCCAACTAAAAAAGATAAAAGCAAAATCTAGGATAAAGTTTCATGAGTAATAAAATGGAATAGATACTTGGAATAATAAAATTGAATTTGAGAGAAATCACAAACATTGTGATCACTTAAATATATTTGCAATTTGTTCAATTTTTTCTCAATACCAGAAGAAATTAATGGGGAGAAACTATTGCAGTGCCTCTGAGAACCAACTTGGAAGTGTCTATTAAAAGTGTTCTTTAAATATCCTAATTTCTATATGTGGCGAAGGTTACCTATTTATAGATGTTATACAAATAAACTATTCTGAGAAGTTTCTCTTTGGATCTTTTTTTGAACTTCAAATTATTTGAAATCAAATGTAAGTATAATTTTTATAGGTAGAAAACAGTCATGATCTCTGGTGGTGGGAATGGTCTCGAATGATACCCCTATTATCTTATAATTTTGTAAGTCACTATTAAACCACTGATAAAAAAACAAGATAAAAAAATGAAAATAGTCATGATACCTTTTGCATAAACTTTCATGTAAGTGCTAGACTTTTGAACACATTTAATTTTTATATCTATTTGTGTTCCCTTAAAACATCTATTATTTTCTTCTTATTAAGATAATGTTGGATTATAAGACTATTTATGTTTTAGATGTACAAGTTTACCTCTCTTCAATTGGTGTATTGCTACACCAGGCCTCCTACCAAGATATCAATCTCCCTTCCCACAGTATCTTAATCTACACTCTTCTATTCTCTTTCTCTCTCTGTACCCCATCTCAGTTTATTTTTATTTGACTTTGTCTATTCTTTTGCTCTGTATAAAACATCTATGTAACTTAAGAAGATACAGCAGTTTTTCTATTCTCTTATTTATTTATTTTTTACGTTTTATTTAACAAGAGAAGGTGACACAACCAGATCTTCACTCTTAGCATATGTGAAGCCAGGGATTGAATTTGTGACCTCACAGAGGCAAATCTTGAGATCTACCATTCAGCCACCCACCTCCCTGTAATTTGAAGAAAGAACTAACCTCCTCTTTGACTGTGTATATTATTCTATGGGTAACATAATAAAAGAATGATAGATTTTTATAAATCTTTTTGATATGACAGCATTTTACTAAACTTACATTTAAGAGGTGACCGACTACTTCTTCAAAGCAATAAGCCCTTTTTCTTGTTTTCCCCCCTCTAGAAATTCTCTTTTTAGCATAAGCAGTACATGTCTGTGTGTATTTTCTTTGATCAAGTCAGATAACACATTCCCAGTTTGCCTTTCTCTTCTGTTCTTTTAAATCTTTAGTGTAATAAAATTTTCATCTTGTAATAGGAATTTTATTAATTAATCCGACAAATAAGACTTATAGTATATAGTGGATGGGAGCTACTTTCCCTAGTCCTAGTGACTGGACAAAAATCTCTGCCTTCATGGAGCTTGCACCTAGTAGACAAGCTAAGTAAATGATTGTAGATTAGAGAGTGATTAATGCTAAGAAGAAAATAAGTATAAGTAGGAGGGCATGTGAAATAAGATATAGATTGAAACTTACCCAGGGCTGGCTTCACTGACCTGAAAGAAGTAGGGAGATGAATGTTGTAGGATCATGGGAGAAGGCATTCTAGGCTAGTGAACAGTAAGACCAGTAAGAATGTGTGTTAGGGGAATTGGGTCACAGAGTTATAAAAAAGGAAGAAGTTTGAATGCAAGATAAGGAAAACATGTTTGTTTGGGTTATGTAATTTTCTCACTTTATCCCATAGTTTTCAAGAGAGTTATGCTTCTGTTTTTTACTAGTTCTATACAGAACTACATGCTTTTGATAAATTTAATAGGTATTTTTTTAATCTTTTATTTTTTAACCTTTGGAATAATAACATACATAAACTGTTCAAAGATTTGTATAATTACAATTATCTCATTCTACTCTACATCTAGTTTCATAATAAAAAAAAGAATATAACTGTACTCTTGCTTATTGACTGTGGATATTTATCACTATACAAAATAGTGTGAGTAACCATCCAATTGCCTAGTGCTACTTTATATACTTTTCTTATCATGTTTTAGTTTTTCTAGCAAAATTCTTAATTTCCACTAAGCAAATAAATTAAACCTAATTGGTAATTACCAGATGATATTTAAGTCAACTTAGGAGAATTAGAATTTATAAACTGTTAAATGAGGCACTTGAAATCAAAAGATCCTGTGATTTAGCTCCTTCATTGAACAATGATGTAACTCTTTCTGAACTTCAGTTTCCTTGTCTGTAAATGGGAATCAAATTGGCTACTTCAGAAGCTCACCAGCACATTGTGTTGAGTATATCATTTCAAAGCATATGTATAGACTCTAAAAAAAAAAAACTATTTAGTGCTTCCATGTAAGTATTGTTTTCTATTCTGTTAGTCAACTTATATTTACTTTTTAAGTTCTATTAAATTTTAATGTTCATTTGCTTTCTTATGACAAGATAATTTCCATGATTTATTTATTTATTTTTGAATTGATGATCTCTTTAATAGGTCTTTTGTGAAAACTGTTTTTGCAATGTAAATAGACTAGTTTTCGCTATCATTCAAGAGTCTTGGTGATGTTACTCTTAAGTTGCAGTGGTCTTTAGCACTCACCTCAGTAAGATTTTAATTCCCCTCAGACAACTTCTAGCAACAGTGAATGATTTAGTTGGAACTTTCTAATCTCATTAAACCTTATAAGGGACTACCCAGAAACAGCAATGTGATACTACTTCAACATGATTTGGACTGTCAAAAAGTAAAAATTTCATTTAGAAAACCATCAGTCAAAAGTTTATGAAGCCCAAAGTAAATGGGAAGTTATTATACCAGCACAGTAGCTCACAAGCTCAGGGCAACGTGAAACTTTGATGCTTTCTACTCCTAGGTTTGTATCAATAGTACCTATAATATTTATAATGACTTTTAAATGTTTAACATTTGAGAGAATCAGAATTAGGTATTGGTTCTCAAACTTGCTGCACTGAGCGTTCTGAAAATTCTGATGCTCAGGTCAAACCTCATGCTAATTAAGTTGGAATATCTGGAATATCAGAAGCCCTTACAGATACCCTGGTGAAGCCAAATGTGCTGCAAAATTTAGAACTCATAGGAACATGTTGCTCTGGCCTCTAATCTTTTACTACCAGTTACTATTTCCTAGGCTCTAGTATAAAAATGACTGGTCCTGTCATGAAAGTCTTTTGAATGTTTTTGTTTACATATTTAAAGTGTATACACAGTTTTACATAGTCTTGTATTGTTTTGAATTTTAAGTTTCATTATGGTTCATAATAATATGTTTATGTTATGTTTTGTCATTTATTACAAATTTTTCATTGACACCTTTTACAGCCATGCTCTTGTGACTTTAAGACATAGAATAAAATGTTTACAAGGATTAACTACTTAGGAATTTGATCTCTTTGTTTTTGTGGCCGTTTTCAGAACTAACAGCCAATTTGCTTTTCCAAGCCCATTTTCATTTTTCTCCATAACAGTAATGAACTGTTGGAAGCTGACCTAAATTTATGGAATTAATATGAGTCTGAAGGAATAGGATGCTTAAATATATCATGGCCAAATTAATATTTGCTAATATAAAATGATTGATATGCAAGGCAAAAATAAGACCTTAGAATTACTAGCCATGATATATAGAAAGAAACATTTTTTCAATATCATGGCTTATTAAGTCAGCCTCAGTGTAATATTAAAATATAGAATATTAATTATACAGAGCATAGTTCCTACAGTATTGCACTTGGTTCCTCATGTTGCAAGTGAGCTAGAATTGGACATTTGCCTAAGGCTTAACATAAATTCATGAAGTTAAAATGTTTAAAACAGTATAAATTTTATTTTTTTTATTAAAAATTTGTTTCACAGTCTATGTCAAATATGTGTGTGAAAAAATGCAGAACAGGAATTAATGCTCTCTGAGTTTTTTGGTTGTCATTTAAAATTAAAGAACATGATCCTTTTGTCTCTCATGCTGTTAGAATGTTGTAAATTATGGGAATTTCAACAGAGCAAATGTCTGGCTTAATTCATAGCACTCACTTGTCCAATTTTTGTTTGAATCTTTTGTTTTTCTTGTCTTGCACTTTTATTTTGTTTTGTTTTCAGCCATCATTTTGTCTTATCATCTTCAATTCTAGAGCAACCTGACAACAATAATGATACTACTGAATTGGGCATCCTTGTCATTCCTGAGATTAGTGTCACAAATGTGGCCGGAGAGAGAACCGGGAATGGGGAAAAAGGCAGAACACTAGGAGAGATTGATGCTCAGCATATACAGGGTGTGCAGGAAACAGCCACAGATCCTAGAACTGAGAGCAAAGGCTTGCCAGAGATCAGGAGGCAAAAATCTGTAAGAAAAATGATGGAGGATGGAATAAACTCATCTGGCAGAGTGCAGTTTTAGCAAGCACTTTATAGCTGCACTCCAAGGTATCTCATGGCACAGGGACCACTGCTGCATGTTTTGAGCAACAGTTGCACAGTCACAAAATTTTTGCATGTCATCTAATAATCAAAATGCATGAATTATGCACCACAATTTCTTAATGACTCAATGCTTTTTGGAATGGTCACACCTATATTGTCCTTGAGTAAATTGTTAATAAAACAGATGCAGAAAATTGCCTCCAAAATAATTTTCTGCTTATCTTTTTAAGATGTAAAATTATTTTCCCATCTCTGCATTTTTGTCATCTTTGATATGAAGTATAATGTATGTACAATTTAACAAGTTTGAACTTGTGGTATATATATATTTCTATCTTGGCATAATAATCTAGAATGTAAAATGCAATCTTTAAAAAAATTTTTAAAATATCTTAATATCATTTTAAAAATTCCTTTGTAAGAACTTTGATTTTTAGATTGATTTGTTATTAAGGGAAAATTTACCCATAGTTTTACTGTGTGATTTTTTTCTTTCTAATTATTCCTGATCTTTTGCATGAATAGAAAGATAACTTTTAAAAGCATAGTGGGGGTATGGTTCCTAGCATGCTTTTTCTTTTAATATACTCTAAAGTACTATTATTTAATTATAATGAACAAATTTTTGCATTTTATAGAATGTTTTGAGTTATCCTTTGATTCTGGTCTACGATCTGTTGCTTTATATAATTATGCTAAATTAATTTAAAGCACAACCAATTTGGCATTAATTATATAAAAGTAATTGTCTAGAACACTTAATGTTAATTCATCTTTATTATTTCTTTGTTTAGGAAATGCAGAATTAACAGGTCCAGAAGAACTGATGGAGATATCTGAAGTTGACGAGGGATTTTATTCCAGGGCTGCATCTAGTACCAGCCAGTCGGGTTTATCAAACAGTAGTAACAATTCTAGTAATAAAGCAAGTGTAGGAAAGACTCAAAGACGGTCGGGAGGAAGCAAAACTGGAGGAAAAGAAAAAGAAACTACAGGGGAGTTTTGCAAAGATCATTTTGCTCGAAAACAAACTCAGAGAGCCCAAAGTGAAAATCTTGAGCTTCTCTCTCTAAAGAGACTTACATTAACAACCAGCCAATCCCTGCCAAAGCCTAGTAGCCATGGCTTGGCTAAGACTGCCGCAACTGTATTTAGCAAATCCTTTGAACAAGTCAGTGGTGTCACAGTCCCACATAATCCATCACCTGCTGTTGGCTGTGGGACTGTGACAGATGCCAATAGGTTTTCCGCTTGTAGTCTGCAAGAAGAAAAACTTATATACGTTTCTGAAAGGACTGAACTTCCAGTGAAGCATCTATCAGGTCAGCAGAGACCTCCCAGTATTAGTATTACTCTGTCCACAGATTAATTTGTAATAGTTTGCTCATGTAACCAGTGAATCGGAAACTATGACTTTATTGCTGCTGCTTTTTTTCCTTGTCACCAGGCCTTTATGCTGGGTCTGGGCCTGCATGATTCCACCACTCCTGGCATACTTTTTTTCTTTTTTCCAGATAGAAGGTGAGAGGGAGAGAGAGAGGCAGAGCAAAAAGGAGACATCACAACATCCTCCACTACTTGTGAAGCTTCCCTTTGCATTGTGCTCCCATGTGCTGGCCAGGAGTTTGGACTCAGTCCTCACACATGGTGAAGTGTGCACTCTACCAAACATGCTCCCTCCTGGCCCCATGACTTCATTTCTTTATGAAAGTGGTCAGGGTCTTTCATCCCTGTTCCTCACAGTAATGCTGGTGTCCTTATTTCTTAAGGCTGCCTAGACTTTATGAAGGATATAATTAATGTCTAGATTGCAGTTGAAATAATAGTTTCATTATTTCTTGGTTACCTTTTTGCTCCTTGATTGAAGTTTGTTTTTTTTTTTAATTTCTTACTTCCTTCTGTTACCTTAAGATGGTCATAACTGTGGTAATACATCTTGGCAGGTTATCTGATCAGATGGGTGACACCTCTTATGAAGTTAAAAAAATTTTTTAATCCTAGATCTATACCTATACAATTGATATTCAGAGTAAAAGGACATCTCCATATATAGAAACTTTGGGATGGGATTAGGCAGAAGTACAACTCCAGGAATTCTCCAGCTGGCTGCCCAGTAAAATAATCTGAAAAATAAGTGTACGAAAAAATTTTTAAATGATGTGTACCATAAGTGTCTGGTAAAAGTGTTTGTAACCAGATCACCTTTAAGATTAGGTTACATAAAATACTGGAAAATGTCCATTAACTCAGTACCTAGGCTACTATATGACTTGGGTAGAGCGCTTTCTGTTGTCATCTTTGAAATATATATGTATTTCTAGAAGTTGTATTGTTTTAAAGTGTTTGATCTGAATTTAGAAGGTAAGAATCCCTTTCAATTCCTAAGCTGCAGTAAACTATAAAGCTTGCTTATTCTGCTGCTGGACTTTGGAAATCTTAGTGAGTCTGGATTCCTGTAGTTCAAAGGGCACATCATGGAAGACTTCGTAGAAATCTTTGGAAGTCTTGCAACAAAACTCTCAAGATACCAGTGTCAACTACATATTGAAATTGTTAGTCTGCAAACAAGGAAATTAGGTAAATTTTTTCATCTAAAAAAATATCATGAGAGAAAATAAATGAAACTTGGACAAAGGGCATTTATAGACTAATTTTGCTTTTTATGTTCATATTCTTAAATTTAAAATTATAAAATATGGAAAACCAAACACTTCTTGTTTTGTGATCAGGCCTATTTTTAATGTTCTATTATAAGAGAAATAATAATCACTGTAGTTAACCCTAAGCAAAATTAATAAATAAGGCAGTTTGACTAAACAAACTTCTATGTAGCTATACAGATGTGTGACCTCTAGGTAGATAAAAAGTTAAATGTAAAAATTTAATGTTAGTGGTGGTTATTTCCATCAAGGTTGAGAATCCTGGTAACTCAAGTGACTTGAGTAATGATTCAGGGTATGAAAGAGAAAGCAGGGCCGAAGATGAGAGTAAGCTGAAAGAAAGCCTAGAGAGGTGTCTGCCAGATCTTTTTCTCTGTTAGTACACGTTGGTTTTCTTCATTGCTGTATGTAGCTGTGATCACACTGAAACTGATAGTTTTATCCTTGTATCTGCTTATATGGAGTTTAGATATGTGAACATGTTCTATGTCTATGAAGAGTGCCAAAGCATTTACTCTGTGAATGCAGTTCTGATGGTGACTGCTTTGGCCACCATTAGGGGGCTGGGCCAATTGAGCCCAAATCTTCATGCATACAAAGCATGCACTATAACGTTAAGATAGATTCCTGACCCCTGGATACCATTTTAGTAGAATTTTTCAAAAAAAGCATGCAATAGTTTTCATTTATTACATCTGAATACAATGTCTTTTAGAATAAATGAATTTTATTTTTTTACTTCCAGTAATAGAAATAAGATCTATTGGTATATGTTGTAGTTAAAAAAACAACCAGCAAACCTAAAGCAACATACTAGTGAAAGTTGGTGTTGTATTCATTTAATAGGAATCCTGTGTACACTGAATTTCCTCTTGTCCTTTTTTTTTTTTTTTTTTCCCACAACTAGGTACTGCTCACCTCTAGCTTATGGTGGTGCTAAAAGATTTTCTCTGGGACCTTAAAACCTCAGGCATGAAAGTCTTTTGAATAACCACTGGGTTATCTCCCTGGCCCTCTGAGGAATGATTAATAACAATGTTATTAGTCTTAACTGTTTTAAAGAATTTGGTATATAAAACAAGACAATATGGTTAGAAAACTGTAGAAGTTTGAGGAAACATTAACTAGCACATGTGAGACATCATATTTTAATATTCAGTGACTAGAATAGAACTTCATTTTGACATTATTTTAGATTTTTGCTATTAGTTATTGTTAGAGGACCAGCATTTGTGTCAACTGAACACTCCAGATCTCTTGAGTGAGAATCTGCATTTTTAACAAAAGCCTCAGATAATTTATACTCATTAAAGCTTGAGAAAAGTATCAGAAGATAAATAAATCACTTATCTAATATCTAGAATTCTTGCATCCCTAGCACAGATTTGCTAAAAGGTAGGTAATTACAATATTCGTAGTCTTAACAGTTAATTTTAACAATTGATAATTGACTTTCTAAGCCCTATAATTCTAAAACTTTAATGATTCTCATTTATTTTTTACAATATAAATGTGGCATTCACATTTTTCTTGTAGATATAGTTGAAACAAGAGCTGAAGGTGCCTTCAATAGAGTGGTTCTGAATTTTTGCTCCAAGTAATCTGCACTTTTAATTTTTTTAGAGTGTTAAAACAGTGAATCTCTCTCTCTCTTTCTCCCTCTGTCCCTCTTTCCCTCTCTCTCTCCCTTACTCCCTCCTTTCTTCTTTAACCAAAGCACCAAACTACTCTGGCTTTTGGTAGTGCTGGGAACTAGACAGCCAAACCTGAGACCTATCCCAGTCAAGTGTGCTGCACTACTGTTGTACAACCTCCCCAGCCAACAGTAAAATTGTTTAGTGTGTACCCTTTTATACTTTTTCAAATATAGATTATATACTTGAATTTTTTTACAGAAATTATAAATGTATTGTGCTGAGTATGGTAATAATTATAATTATACCTACAACTCTCCCCACTTACCTTTCCAAATTTGTAAGTTAAGATGATTTTTGTAAATCGTGTTCCCATGAAGATCTGGTGTGACCAATTAGCCATTCACCTCATATTTGTCCAGAATAATAACTTTTTTTACAAGAACAATTCTGTGAAAATTTGGGACCTTCCATCCTATATTTCAGAGTGTTTTTAGCAGACATAATAGCCCCATTGCACATTTGAAATCTTTTTTAAAGATCTTTTTATTAATTTATTTATTTATTGGATAGATAGAAAGAAATTGAGAGGGGAAGGGGCGATAGAGAGGAACAGACACAGACACCTGTAGCCCTGCTTCACCACTCGTGAAGCTTTCCCCTCCGCAGGTGGGGACAAGGAGCTTGAACCGGGGTCCTTGTGCACTCTAGTGTGTGTGCTTAACCAGCTGCACCACCGCCTGGCATTTGAAATCTTCAGTGAATCTGGAAACTATGTAATCTCTTATTCTTAAATACTAACTACACATTCCATGCCAAGGACCCAGGTTCAGGCTCTCAGCAAAGCTTCATAAACACTGGAACAGATCTACAAGTGTCTCTCTTTGTCTCTCCCTCTCTGTCTTCGCCTCCCCTCACAATTTCTTTCTGCCCTATCAAATAGAATTAAATTAAAATTAAAAAAGAAATACTCAGAGGAGCATCTAGAGGGGGTTGAATTGTTATGTGGAAAACTGAGAAATGTTATGCATGTACAAACTATTGCATTTTATTGTCGACTGTAAACCATTAATCCCCCAATAATGAAAATTTTTTAAAATAGCTTAGAAAAAGAGAGAGAGAGAGAGAGAAAGAAAGAAATACTAACTGCCTGAGGTTTTCTATGTAAAAGCTGGATTCCTGTAAGAGCATTTGCCTTTTGCAATCCAAGTGGAGAGAGAAAGTAGACTTTTCAAGGGAGTATTTCATAAACCCGTGGTCAAGCAAATTCCATGGAGTGACACTGCTCCGACACTTGTGGAACTTCTCCCATGGCTGCTGGGGGCCAGGGACTTGAACTTAGGTCCTTGTGCATGGCAATTTGTATGCTCTATCACGTGTGTCACCTGCCGTGGAACTTTTAAAGGCTACCCTGTGAACCTGAAAATAGAAATTCTTGTTCTTAAATGATGACAGGGTTTATTCTGAAACGTTCACTGCCATCTTCAATTAAAGCAAGTAATTTGCAAAATTGCTCACTTAAAAGCAAAAAATTGAGCTCTTCAACTGGTAGAGTAGCGCACATACATGCCTGAGATTTCTGGTTCAATTCTAGGCACTGCATATACCAGAGTAATGCTCTTTCCTCCTCTCCTCTCCTCTCCTCTCCTCTCCTCTCCTCTCCTCTCCTCTCCTCTCCTCTCCTCTCCTCTCCTCTCCTCTCTTCTCCTCTCCTCTCCTTTCTTTTCCTCTCTATCTCTTATAAAGCTTTAATGCTCTCATGTAGTAAGTAAATGCTCTTTAAAAATAAATAAAAGCAAAAAATTAAGTTAAATATTTAATCAGAACAGATAAATGTAATCCCAGTGTTAAGGTATTTTACCTATTTTGGAAGAATAAAATCAAAGTGTTAAAAATTATAGAGAAAAATGCACTTAGAGATTAAAAAGAATGTTTAATCAAGATTTAAAGTAAGCCTGTGTGCCCTGGGAGGTGGCACAGTGAATGAAGTGTTAGACTCTCAAATATGAAGTCCCAAGTTTGATTCCCAGCATTGTATGTACCAGAGTGATGTGTTGGTTCTCTCTCCCCTTGTTCTCTCATTGAGAAATAAATAAATAAATAAATAAATAAATAGTTTTAAAATAATGGGACTAGAGCTGCTTAACATTTAGAATATAGGCACAATAAGTCTACACGTTATTAACAGGAAGCACATCAAGGAAATATATATGTGTGTGTTTGAATAAAATTGCTGAAAATTGTTTTTTAAGAAGCACTTGAAAGAGTAATTTGGTACTTAAGTATTATAGATAAAAATTAATGTAGAGTAGTATCTTTCCAATCTTTGGATGAGAATTGATAACTAATTAAATTAGCATGACTTTGTACTTTCAGATTGGTTGCTTAGCAAAGTTATACTTAATGCTTTGAGTTTTTCACTTTAATGTTAGGTACTAATGTTAGGTTATATTCTTTATCAGAGAACTTAAATATCTTGTCTTTTGTACTTTGTAATTAGCTTGTGTATATCTAAAGAAACTACGAGTGAACATTTTGGAGGTTGTTTTGTGTTGTGTTTGTATCAATAGTAGAGTTCTGTAGTACCTGTGTAAGTGAACACAGGATAGTATTTCTCAGACTGTTGCCTTCTCTTATTTGGAGTGTACTTGCTTACCTCTTGCTTTCTAACCATGTAGTGGTACTAATCTTTTCATAGTAAATATACTTGTTTCTAATTGTAATCCTAGAGTTTACATTCCTTAAAGAATAAACTATGACTTTGGATATTTTTATGTGCTCTGTACATTTTTTAAATTATGGAAATAAACTGGAGTTCAGTTTTTTTGAAGTTTTGTATTTTGTGTAAATGTTCTCTATATGCAATACTTCATAAATAAATAGTGTTGTCTTTTGTTTTATTGAAATAAAAGTTGAAAAATGTTTTTTCCAGATCATTTTACTCATTAATAAATCATCATAAATTTTCCAAAAGTCATAATGTGGAGGAAGAAGGTAAAGGAGGAAGACTTAGGTGAGTTAAGCTATTGAGAGTTCTGGGAATAAGCCATAGGACAATGACATCTCATTTCTGGATTTATTTTTTACATGGTCTATGGATAACAGGAACATTTAAAAGAAGAGGATGAGCTCCATGGATCATACAGTATTGGCTGATGATTTATCATACCAGAAGCACAGGCAAATTTAGGTATCAGTGCTTTACCCTTAAAGATCAATCACTAGTTCTTGGGTGCAGAAAATTTATGTTCCTAGCACCTAACAGCATTCTGTGTGTGGTAGATGTTGAAACACTTAATGAATGAATGGGTTAAGTTTGGTGGTTTTGAAAAGAGAGCAGGGATAAAGTTTCTAATGTATTACTTTACAGTAGAATTTTAGAATTTCATCCATCGACTCTAAGAAATCTCTATGAAATTATTTGAATTGCTTTACTATGTGTGTTGTTGACTATTTATCTTGATAATACCATTTCATCTAAGAACTAATTTAGGCAAGATTTTCTAGACTACAATTAGAGCAGTATGTAAGCAGTAGGAAATATGTACTCATCTAGTAACTTTAGTAATTTCTATAGATTGTGATCTTGCATAATAGAAACTAACTTTGGTAGTACTAATATAAATAATTCATAAAAATACTTTTATAAACAATTTTAGTCATCTGGTAATTTCCCTTGCATTGTGTTATTGTGGTAGATGTGATAACAATTTTTCAATTAAAATTACATATTTTTAATCTTCAAAGTAGTCTTATAAAATAAGTGGAATGCCCATTTTACAAAAGAGGAAACTGAAGCTCTCAAGAGGGCAAATAACTTGCCCAGGGTCACCCCGCTTCTGGGTGGCAAGCTAGGCATTAAACACTTCATGACTCTTAAGATACTGTCTAGATACTATATAGTGAGCACTTACTAAAAAAAATTACTATCCCATCTGCTTTATAGATGTTAATGACAAGCTTTAAGGTAAGATAAGAGTTTGCCAAAAATAAGTTACGGTATTTCTTGTATAACTTGTATTTTAATGGTAAACCAAATGCTGGTTATTCTGATATTAAAAATTTAGTAAAATACAAGTTAAGATTTCTTCTTTTAAAATTATCAAATAAAGAATAAGACAAATGATCCTAACATGAGTTCAAATGCAGGGAAACCATTAATCTCTGAGACCATTGTCTAGACTAGTTGAAACAAATTGATTGACAATTCAGGAGAATCTGTAAAACTTCAGTGTTTACATATCCTTTTAGCCTAGCAATCCTCTCTTTTGTTTATTCCATACTCTTTCTATAGTTTTAGCCAAAATGTATAAAGAAAATGTTCAAGGTATTCATTGCAACATTGTAATAGCAAGAATGGATATAATAGCCATTAATAGAAGAATGGATAAATTATAGTACATGTATATAGTGGAATATGATGTAGCCATTAAAAACAATGCTGATCAGTCTCAATTTAAAAAGAACCCCTGGGCGTGGTCCAGGAGGTGGCACAGTGATAAAGCTTTGGACTCTCAAGCATGAGGTCCTAAGTTTGATCCCTGGCAGCACATATGCCAGAGGGATGTCTGGTTCTTTCTCTCTCCTATCTTTCTCAATAAATAATAAAATCTCAAAAGAAATTTTTTTAAAAAAAGAACCCCTGGGGACCTGCAAGATAGTTCACCCGGGCAGTACTTGTTTTGCTGTGTGTGTAAACCTGATTCAAATCTGGTCTTTGTCAAACTGGTAGAAGCTTTGATGCTGTGGTATCTTTCTCTTTCTCCTATCTCTATCTGCTTTTTATCTGGAAAAGTTGGCAGGAGTGGTAATGCCCTCATGAGGGCCAAAAAATAAATAAGTACATAAAAATAGGAATAGATAGATATATATAGAGAGAAACCAGGTGGAGGCATACCTGCTTGAGAGCACATGTTACAATGCTCAAAGAACTGAGTTCATGCCCCTGGTGCACACCTTCAAGGGGGAAGCTTTGTGAGTGATGAATAAGTGCTGTTTTTCTCTGTCTCTATCCCCCCTTCCCTCTTGATTTCTCTCTGTGTCTATGAAATAGGAAAATAAGGTTAAAAAATAGATTATATGTATAATATTAATACACATGGCACATATGTTAATACCCCATTTTCTTAAGATGTAGAAAGTTTAATATGGCTGTGCATGAGTGTGTATGTGCAAGCTTACTGATATATGTGGTGGAAAACATTGTATCTAAGTGTGATTTCTAGATAGTCTGCATTTGCAAGTGGGCAGGGGAGGTGGCTGAAAGTAGTTGGCAGCAATGAGTTAGTTGTCTTTGCATCTCTACTAGTTTGAAAGTTTGAAGCTCCTTGAAGTGATGTTGTATTTAAAGTAAAAAAAAAAAAAAACCTTTAGGGGCTTTTTAAATACTTACTTATTTTCCCTTTTGTTGCCCTTATTGTTTTATTGTTGTTACAGTTATTATTGTTGTTACTGATATCATTGTTGTTGGATAGGTTAGAGAGAAATCGAGAGGGGGAGAGAAAGACAGTCACCTGCAGACCTGCTTCACTGCCTGTGAAGCAACCTCCCTGCTGGTGGGGAGCTAGTGGCTCAAATCGGGATCCTTATGCCAGTCCTTGTGCTTCGCACCACGTGTGCTTAAACTGCTGCACTACCACCCGACCCCCGTGATCTTGTATTTTAATGGAACCTTCCCCAAAAGTCACTTAACATTGATATACAGACATGTTGAAGAAGAGTGAATTGAGCTGATAGAGGAAAATACTGTGGGCCAGCCAAGGACTTAAGTTCAAACCCATGCTCCCCACATATAGAATAGTGAAGCAGTGCTGTAGATATCTTTCTTCCTATTTTCTCCTCTCAGTTTCTTTCTGTCCTGTCTAAGAGAGAGAGAAATTGATGGGGAGTAGCCATTCTACTGTATAATAATTAAATGCAAATTAAATGATCAATGCTTTTTAAAACGTACTGCAATGAGAAAACAATAAGAAAGCATTCTACCTGATGTGTTTAGCTACCTGTGTCTTATAACTAGAAAAGAAGCTGTTTGTGGAGTTTTAGAATCTGCTTAAATGGTTTAAAGCATTTCTGTCAAGATGGGAAACTGATTTGAATTTGGCAAAAGTTAATGAAATGGTTTAGAACTGGTGGTCACAGAAAGCAAGGATCTTGACTCGCTCTGATAACTAAACTGTAGTTTATCAGATCAGCTGTTTGGCCAAACAAGCTGATAATTGTCTCTATCTTATAGGGATTTCCTTATACAAACAAAAGAAAAAGTCATAGATTGTTTTTACTTTTTGTTTTCTTTATAGTCTTGTTTTTTCTTGGGTAAGGTTTCCTAGGATAGTCAAATAAATATTAATAGTCTGAACAAAATATATATTTTTTAATATAAGAAACTAAAAAGTCAGTTTCCTTATTGGGACAACTACTTACCTGGAGGTATTGGCTATTTTAGAATACATACTTGAAGAGCTTAAGCAGTACTTTTTAACACTCTTGAAAGGTTGGGAGGATAAATGTTGGTACTAGTGCTTGTTTAGTCATGGGTGAGGTCCTAGAAAGTTCCAGACTGGGGCAGGTATTGGTATACCTAGCTAAGTGCATGTTACCATGTACAAAGACCTGGGTCAAGCTCCAGTCTTTCCTGCTGAGAGGAAGCTTCAGGAGAGGTAAAGCAGTGCTGCAGGTATTTCTCCCCCCTCCCCACCCCATCTTCCCTTCTCAATTTCTCTCTGTCCTAGTAAATTAAAAAATAAAGCCTTTAAAAAGTATTTTTTTAAAGTTCCAGATTTTAAGACACACACACTCCCAGACACACAGAAATAAGATTGTTTACTCTCCACATGGTACATATATACATATATTCAGGGAATTCAACACAGCTTCAAAATATCCAAATTTGATTAGTGGTCTCCTAGATGACTGGTAATAAATACTCCACAGAGAAAAAGAAAATCGTATCTCCTTAAGCATGGAATTCTATGATTTTTTTTTTCAATTTAAATGTCAAGCAAGGAAGAACAAGTAACCAAACACTTCTATAACAGTAACACTCATTGAGAACTAGTAACATTGGATAAAGTTGTTTTAAAATCTCTATTTGAATTCATAAAATACATGAAGATTCTAAGAGCCAAAACTGCAGAGAGAACATGCAAGACAGATTTAACAGCAGACCTGAGACACCATCATTAAGGTTTGACTGGTAAGTTTGACCTCTGGCTGGCATCTCAGACCCTGGATTGCAGAAATGTTCTCTCTACTGTTCTCTCTTCTGTTCTCCCTAGCTGATACAGTGATCTGCTACATATAAACTGTAAAAAATAATAGTAATAATAATAGCATTGTTTATGTTGAACATCTACTGTCCTTCCTAAGGAATCTCATCTCTTTGAGGTAGAAGGTACCTATATGAACAGTTCCCAATACAAATACTGAGCAGTCAGCCTTTAAGGACCATCCCTGACAGACATCTTACATATGTCACAATTCAATACTGAAGGAATTAAGCACACCCGATGTGATTCCATGGAGAGATGATTCTCTGGTTTTCATGCCATGTACTATATGCTGAATTGTGTAAATGAATTGCCCATTGAGGGTTTTCTTCGGGACTCAATGCAGGGGGTAACCAGAGGAGTGAGGAAACAGCTTTATGGGATTTGCCAGGTTTTGATTACCATCTGAGTGGAAGAATCATTCTGATTCTGCTAAGAATAAGAAAAGTACATTATGGCAACCATATGGGGACTGGAAAGACAAATATTTGCAATCACCAAACCAGCCAAGTTGCCAACCAAGCTCCCAATAAGACAAGACACCTGAAAAAAATGAACCTGACATTCTGCTAATCTTACTTATTGACTATTTGCTGTATTCTAGACTTCTAAGAGAGGAAAAATTTTAAAAGGGGGGATGGGAAATTTGAAAGTCAAGACAGTTGTTTCAAACACAAACGCATATGAATACATATGTGGAAGTGGCAAAAAATTAGATTTCAGGAGACATCAAGAAGGGAAAGCCCTAGTATTCACCTGGAATATCATTTAGGACCTCTGACAATTATACCTCAGAGACAAGAGAATGCAGTAAATTAAATTGCAACCTAACCTCAAATTAACTGAATTATTGATTAGATTAATGTGGTCTGATTGCCATCATTATTTCTTCCTACCAGGAAACAAAATAACCCCTCTATATGAAAATAGCATCCAGCAGTTGTAGTTTATAATTTCTAGCATTAAGTAAAAAATTGGCGGAAAAACACCCAAGGACCATAATCATGAAGAAAAGACAATAATGTTCATATGTTACGGTGTTATCAGAGGTGAACTTAAAAATAACTTTGCTGGGGAGTTAGTATAATAGTTGTGCAAAAATACTTTAATATCTGAGACTGTAAAGTCCCAGGTTCAATCCTGAGAACCACCATAAACTAGAGTCGAGCAGTGTTCTGATAAAATAAAATTTTTAAAAGTACTTTGCCTAATGAATCAAGATGACTTGCTTGAGAACCGAAGTCTCTGTTCCTTAGGAATCAACTCAAAATTCTAGATTTGAAAAAAAATCAAAAGCTAAAATTAGGAACTCAGTACACAAAGAATGGATTAAACAACCAAGAGAAAGAAATTGTTAGATTAGAATTTAAATAAAATCAAACTATATGGTTACTATAGAAGATATGCTCTAGGTTAAAAAGCGTAAATAAGTTAAAGTAAAAAGATATGCGATGGAAACAACAATAAGGAACCCTATAAAGAACTCTCCTATACTACTGGTGGAAATGTAAATCGGTCCAACCCCTGTGGAGAGCAGTCTGGAAAACTCTCAGAAGACTAGAAATGGACCTACCCTATGACCCTGCAATCTCTCTCCTGGTAAGGAGTCAAATACACCCAATCCAAAAAGATCTGGGTATACCTATGTTCATAGCAGCACAATTTCTAATAGCCAAAATCTGGAAACAACCTAGGTGCCCAACAATAGATGAGTAGCTGAGAAGGGTGTGGTATATATACACAATGGAATACTACTCAGTTATTAAAGATGAAATCTTCACCTCATCATGGAAAGAGTTTAAAGGAATCATGTTAAGTGAGATAAACCAGGAAGAGAAGGATGAATATGGGTGATCTCACTGATAGAAGTTAAAAGAAAAAAAAAAACAAAAGGGAAAACACAAGGCAGAACTTGGACTGGAGCTGATATATTGCACCAAAGAAAAGGACTCAGGGGGAGGGGGGAGCATTCAGGTCCTAGAGAATTCAGGTCCTGGAACATGATGGTGGAGGAGGATCTGGGGGGGGGGGGTTCGAGTGTTATGTGGAAAACTGAAAAATATTATACATGTGCCAACTACTGTATTTTACTGTCAACTGTAAACCATTAATCCCCCAGTAAAGGAAATAATAAATTAAAAAAATAAAACTTAAAAAAGAAGAATTCATCTTTACCTCATCACAGAAAGAGTTTGAATAAACTAGAAAGAGAGGGATGATTATGGATGATCACATTCATGGATAGAAGTTGTGAATCAAGGACAGATGGGAAATAATAAGCAGAACTTGGACTGGGTCTGGTGAGTTTTCACCTAAATAAAGGGCTTGGGGTGGAGGGGGGGTGTCTATCATGTTGGAGAAGGACCTAGTCTGGGGGGGGTGAGAGTTTTACAGAAAACTGAGAAATTTTATCTAGGTACCAACAAGTATATTTACTGTAAATCATTAATCCTCCAATAAAAATGTTAAATTTGGGGTGAAAAAAGCCTATAAAGTGTCTATACTAATATCAAAGCAGTAAGCTTTACAGCAAACAAAAAATGTACTAGATAGACATTTTGTAATGACAAAAGGGTCAGTCCATGAACATATTACACTTATAAATTTATATACACTAACAACAAATCTCCCAAAATACATGGGAGCAAAAAAATAACAGAATCAAAGGAAATGATAATTCATAGCAGTTATATCCTTCAACACCCCACTTTCACTACTAGCTATTATGAGGCAGAACAATAAGAATTTATTCCAGTAATTCAAGGTTGGTGTGTTGATTTCCTAAAGCTGGTAAAATAAATCACCACAAATCCTGGGACTTAAAACAGCAGAAATGTTTTATTTTACAATTTTGGAGGTTAAAAGAAAGGACCACACCTTTCAAAAGAATCTTGAAAATTTTTGTCAAAAGCTAGTGGCTCCCTGAAAGTACTGAGAAGTTGCATGACTTTAATATCTGCTTCTGCTATCATGTGGCCTTCTCTGTGTGTCTTTATATGACCCACTTACAAAAACACTAGTCAAGGGGGCTGAGCTATAGTGCACTGGGCTAAGCACACATAATAACAAGCACAAGGATCTGCACCATGATCCCTGTTCAAGCCCTAGGCTCCGCATCTGCAGGAGGGTAGCTTCACAAGTGGTGAGGCAGATCTGCAGGTGTTGTCTATGTTTCTCTCCCTCTCTATCTTCCCTCCCCCTCTCAATTTCTCTCTGTCCTATCCAAAACAAAACACTAGTCAACATATGACAATTACATCTATTTCCAAATGATACTTTAGGAATTTCAGTAAATAAAGACTTTTTTGGGGGGGGGAAGGGGAGACAACTATTCAACCCCAGTCAGTACTCTATGGTGGGCTCCCAAAACTCATATTCATCCCCACATTAGCCAACATTCATTTCATTACACTGTGCCCCTATGACAGATTATTTTAGCAGCAAGTCCTGAGTATAAAAGTTCACCCAAAGATCATCACATGTACCCCAACATCCTAAAGCAGGTAGGAATGAAAATCTGAGTGTGTTACAGCCTTATTTCACATGTAACTCATGAAGGCCCAGACTAGCAGACAATTAGATACTTCACAAATCTTCCCTGGATAATTTTAATCTATTCCTGCCTGACTTCTACTAAGATGACTGAGTCACACAACTAAATTTCTCAGCAAGAGTTTGTCCAGCCATGCCTCTGGTCTTCTCCCCAAAGCATGCTTTTCTCATTTGCTCTGGACAAGCTGAAATTTTTACAAATTATCAAATATTGGTTCCTTTATACCTAACAGATTCCTCCTCCCTCCCCCCAGGTTATCTCTCTTCTGCTTACATTTTACCATATGCAGCAAGAGAAACTAGGTTGGACTTTGTGTGCAAGACTCCACTAAATATTTAGGTTTATCACAATTTTTTCTTTTCAACACTAGAACACAATTCAATTTTTTTTGCTCTTTTTAAAAATGTTTATTTAATAAAATAGAAATATTGACAAGACTATAGGATAGGAGGGGTACAATTCCACATAGTTCCCACCACCCAAACTCCATATCCAATCCCCTCCCTGGATAGCTTTCCTATTCTTTTTTTTAAATTTATTTAAGAAAGGAGACATTAACAAAACCATAGAATAAGAGGGGTACAATTCCGCACAATTCCCATAACCCGATCTCCATATCCCACCCCCTCCCCTGACTGCCCTCCCACTCTCTATCTCTCTGGGAGTATGGATCCAGGGTCCTTGTGGGATGCAAAGGGTGGAAGGTCTGGCTTCTGTAATTGCTTCCCCGCTGAACATGGGCGTTGACTGGTCGGTCCATACTCCCAGTCTGCCTCTCTCTTTCCTCAGTAGGGTGGGGCTCTGAGGAAGCGGAGCTCCAGTATACATTGATGGGGTTGTCTGTTCAGGGAAGTCTGGTCAGCATCTTGCTGGCATCCGGAACCTGGTGGTTGAAAAGAGAGTTAACATACAAAGCCAAACAAATTGTTGAACAAGCATGGACCTAAAGACTGTAATAGTGCAGATAAAGTGTTGGGGGGTATTCCCTGCATGCTCTTGTGTACTTCTGCTTTCAGGTATATATTTTTCCCCTAGTTTATGGGCACGGGTGAACCTATGCTCTATCTCAGGGGACCTGGACTATATCTAGGTTTGGGGACTTTATTGGGGAGTGGACCACCTGGAATGGAATTAGAGAATACTATGAAAGGAAAGGTCTCACCCGAGTGATGAAGCTGAAGGGTTGTCATTCCACACCTGAGGTCTCTGGTCACAGTCTGAAGTGAAGCATGCTGGAGTGGCACTCGTTGCGTTGATTAGGTTGCGATCCACGGATGCAATATTAATTGATTTGAATTGAGAGCAGCATGCAGAAAAGTGGGCCCCACCCTAAGGTTCCAGGACTGGGGGAAATATAGGCTCTATAGTGGAAATGTGAGGTTCCTGTTGTCTTAGGGTTCAAGAAGACAATGGATAGTTATTGTTATCGTCACATTATTTGGTGATAGGGTTAACTTTGGAAAGTCCCTTTGTTAGGGTTTGGGGTATAATACCCAGCATCTTGTATATAGCTGTGCTACCAGTTGCTTCTGTTCTCCCTGGTCTAGGCTTTTGGGAGAGACAACACATCAAAAACAGCCTATGTATTAAAAAGACTCAGTCTGTGTTTTAAGAAGTTCTAGACATATGATCAATTTTCCCCTCTCATATTAATTAAATAGTTGTTTATATGTTTACACTTTAATAGGATAAACACCACTCCCACCACCAAAAGACTGTGTCCCATCCCCACCACCCACCCCCGCCATGCCAGGAAGCCCAGTGGCCACCCTCCCGTTCACCACAGTGTTTTTAGATCGGTGCTCTGTTTTTTGCTCTTTTTTAAAAATTTTATTTATTTATTAATGAAAAAGACAGGAGAAGAGAAAGAACCAGACATTACTCTGGTACATGTGTTGCTGGGGATAGATCTGAGAACCTCATGCTTGAGAGTCTAATGCTTTATCCATTGCACCACTTCCCGTACTACATTGTTTATAATGTGCTTTATACAGTACAACCATTGTTAAGAAATAACAATGATCTACCGGGGCCGGGTGGTGGCGCACCTGGCTGAATGTACATGTTACAATGTGCAAGGACCCTGGTTAGAGCCTCCGGTCCCCACCTGCATGGGGGAGGCTTCACGAGTGGTGAAGCAGGGTTGCAGGTGTCTCTCTGTCTCTCTCCCTCTCTATTTTCCCCTTCCTCTCAATTTCTGGCTGTCTCTGTCCAATAAAGATAATTAAAAAAAAAAAGAAAGAAATGAAGTAGCAATGATCATTCCTTGAGTTCCTAAAAAATGATTCTCATATTATCAAGTATATTTAGCCTTCATATTTCTATCAATCTGTTTGTGATGATACATGTATTCTCTAATATGATTTAAAAACTTGCACTACCAGGGCCAGGTGGTGGCGCATCTGGTTGAGTGCACATTACAATGCGCAAGGACCCAGGTTCCAGCCCCCGACCCCCACCTGCAGGGGGAAAAGCTTTGTGAATGATGAAGTAGGGCTGCAGGTGTCTCTCTGTCTCTCTTCCTCTCTATTACCCCTTTCTCAATTTCTGGCTGTCTATCCAAGAGGGGAAAAAAAAAACTTTCACTACCACCTTCTCTTCTGAGTTCTCCACAAGAATCACCTGAGCAAGAGAGATAGCATAATGGTTATGCAAAGAGACTCTATTACCTGAGGCTTCAAAGTTCCAGGTTCAGATCACCAGCACTATCATAAGTCAGAGCTGAGCAGTGAAAAGGGACTGTGAGGCACACCTGGTAAAGCCTGCATGTTACCGTGCTCAAGGACCAAGATTCGAGCTCCCAGGCCCCTCCTGCAGAGGGAAAACAAGCAGTGAAGCAGAGCTGCAGGTGTCTCTCTCACTTTTTTCCCTTTTTTTTTTTTTATTTAAGAAAGGATTAATTAACAAAACCATAGGGTAGGAGGGGTACAACTCCACACAATTCCCACCACCCAATCTCCATATCCCACCCCCTCCCCTGATAGCTTTTCCATTCTCTGTCCCTCTGGGAGCATGGACCCAGGGTCATTGTGGGTTGCAGAAGGTGGAAGGTCTGGCTTCTGTAATTGCTTCCCCGATGAACATGGGCATTGACTGGTCGGTCCATACTCCCAGTCTGCCTCTTTCTTTCCCTAGTAGGGTGGGTTTCTGGGGAAGCAGAGCTCCAGGACACATTGGTGGGGTCTTCAGTCCAGGGAAGCCTGGCCGGCATCCTGATGACATCTGGAACCTGGTGACTGAAAAGAGAGTTAACATACAAAGCCAAACAAATTGTTGAGCAATCATGGACCCAAAGCTTGGAATAGTGGAGAGGAAGTGTTAGGGGGGTACTCACTGCAAACTCTAGTGTACTTCTGCTTTCAGGTATATATTTTGCAGTAGTTTATGGATACGTGTGAACATATGCTCTCTCTCACAGAAACTGGTGTATATCTAGGTTTTGGGACTTTGTTAGAAAGTGAACCACCTGAGATGGAATTAGAGTATACTATGAAAGGAAAGGTCTCACCCGAGTAATGAAGCTGAAGGGTTGTCATTCCACACGTGTAGTCTCTGGACACAGTCTGAAGTGAAGCATGTTGAGGTGGCAATCGTTGCGTTGGTTAGGTTGTGATCGGCAGATGCAATATTATTTGATATGGATTGGGAGAGGCATACGGGAAAGTGGGCCCTATCCAATGGTTCCAGGACTGGGGGAAGTAGAGGCTCTATAGTGGAGATGTGAGGTTCCTGCTGTAATTTGGTCAGGTCCTGCTTTTAGTTTCCCTTTCAGATCTTCTTACTCAACTTCTGTTGATGAGTGGGATCATCCCATACTCATCTTTATCTTTCTGACTTAGCTCACTTAACATAATTCCTTCTAGCTCTGTCCAAGATGGGTCAGAGAAGGTGGGTTCATTGTTCTGGATAGCTGCATAGTATTCCATTATGTATATATACCACAGCTTTCTCAGCCACTCGTCTGTTGTTGGGCACCTGGGTTGCTTCCAAGTTTTAGCTATTATGAATTGTGCTGCTATGAACATAGGAGTACACACCTCTTTTTGGTTGGGTGTTATAACCCCAGGAGAGGAATTACTGGATCATATGGAAGGTCCATGTCTAGCCTTCTGAGAGTTTTCCAGACTGCTCTCCACAGAGGCTGTACCAATTTACATTCCCACCAGCAATGTAAAAGGGTTACTCTGTCCCCACAACCTCTCCAGCATTTGTTGCTGCTCTTTCTCACTTTTTAAAAAATATTTTTATTTACTTAATATTGGATAGAGACAGAAATTGAGAGGAGAGGAGGACATAGAGAAGGAGAAAGACACCTGCAGCCCTGCTTCACCACTCATGGAGCTTTCCCCCTGCAGGTGGGGGCCAGGGGCTTGAACCCAGGTCCAGGTGCACTACCACCTATCCCTTCTGTCTCCCTTTCTATCTCCCCTCTCCCTCTTGTTTATTCTCTGTCTCTATTTAATTAAATAATTAAAACAAAAAAATTAATCACCTGTAGCAAAAAGGATGACAGAGGACCTAGTGGGGGTTGTATTGTTATATGGAAAACTGAGAAATGTTATGCAGGTACAAAGTATTGTATTTACTGTCAATTGTAAAACATTAATCCCCAATAAAGGAAAAAATATATTTAAAAATTACCTGTAGCATCTATATTTTTACTAACAATCTCTACAGAAACTTAGATTTCTCAGTCATGCATCTCCAGATTGTTCCACCAAATTCCAAAGCCATTTCTATAAGTTTATGTATTTCTATGGCAGTGCTCCACTTCCTGACACTAAAATATGCAGCTGAGGGCTACGTTGCAAATTAACACAAACTGTGTGGCTTAAAACAATTTTATTTTCTCACAGTTCTGAAAACTAGAAATCTGAAATTAAAATGTTGGCAGAGCCATGTTCACTAAGAGTTTAGAGAAGAATCGTTCCTACTTCCGTTGGCTGCCTTTGCCTTCTGGCTAAATGATTGCAATCTGACTTGTAAACCAAATACATGGTCTTCTCTACATGTTTCTCTCCTTTCTTTTCCTTCTTCTTTTTTTTAGCCAGAGCATTGCACAACTCTGGCTTATGGTGGTATGAGGGATTGAGCCTGGGTCCTTGGAGTCTCGGGCATGAAAGTCTTTTGCAAGACCACTATGCTATCTCTCCTTACCTTTCTTATATATCTTTACCTTCTTGTAAGATACAATTCAATGGGATTTGGTGTATTGCACCAAAGTAAAAGACTCTGGAGTGAGTGAGTGGGGGGAGAGTACAGGTCCTGGAACATGATGGCAGAGGACTTAGTGGGGGTTGTATTGTTATGTGGGAAACTGAGAAATGTTATGCATGTAATAACTATTGTGTTTACTGTTGAATGTAAAATATTAATCCCCCAATAAAGGAAAAAATAAAAATACTAAAAAGTGTCCCTTATCTAGTGTGATCTCAGTTAATTATATCTTGAAATGTTCTATTTCTATCTTGAAATGTTCTATTTCTAAATGAGATTTAATCTTTTACTATTCTGAAGATTTTTAAATACATGCTGTTTTTTCAGATAGAGAAAGTCCTCGAATATTCATGGTCTGTTGAGTGTTTTTATCATGTAAGGATGCTGTAATCTGTCAAGTGTCTTTATTATCCTTTTGCATGGTATTTTACTTTTGTTTGTTTTTACTGATATGCGATTGACATACAAAAAGCTATACATATTTAATGCATACATCTTGATATTTTGAAGATGAATAAGTACACATTCATAAAACTGACACCATATTTAATGCCAAAAACTTAACCATCATTCATAAAGTTTCTTACCTCTTTTAGTATAAGAACATTTAACAAAATTTCTATTAAAATAAGTATGAAGAAGTATTGGTAGCTATCTCCAAAGTGTTATACAAAAGAGCTCTAGAATCTTATCTTAAATACATATTATGCCCCTTAACTAACATCAGTTTGATCCCCTTTCCTCTTATTTGTTTTCCTGCATCTGTTGCAATAATAGAGGGGTTTGTCTGTTTTTCTAGTAGTGTGGAATATATAATACATTATTTTTTGAACTTCAGATATCAACCTTGGGTCTTTTTGTTTGGGGGGGGCAAAGCTATCTTGATTATGCTGTAAAATTCAATCCTTTGGATGGGGGGGGGCGTAGTAGATAGCATACTGGTTATGCAAAAAGATTCTCATGCCTGAGGCTCTCAAGTCCCAGGTTCAGTCCCCCATACCATCATAAGCCAGAGCTGAGCAGTACTCTGGTGCTTTCTTTCTGTGTCTTTCTCTCTCTACATCTCTCTCAATAAATAAATAAATAAATAAAATACTTTTAAAAATCCAATCCCTTTTATAGAATTTGTTACATTAATAATATAGTTGTTTTAAGGTCTATCCTTGAGATTGTACCATGTATGATTGATTAGAGTTCTTTTCTGCTGCTGTCATGTGGAGTGATCTGTAGATGTATACTGTGTCAAATCTGAATATTTTGTTTTTTGATAACAGGAAAATTAAGGATAAATGTCATTATGGGCTTTTGTTTGTTTTTACAAAGCACTGTTCAGCTCTGGTTTATGACACTGGGTATTGAACCTGAGACCTCAGAGCCTCAGGATGAGCTTTTTTTTGCATAACCATTATGCTATCTCCTTTTAGCCTGTTTATAACATGTATATCTTCTCCACACATGGAGAAACATAGCAAGAGTAAGTAGTTCACCCACATAGTTTTTAGACAGTTATAAAGGATGCAAAAGGATAAAGGCCAATAAGAAAAATGTGGTAAAAACAAAGATTTGTAGATTTAGTTCTACCTTCTCCACTGAAAAGAATTAAGTGAACTAGCTTTTTCCTCATACAGTGGGAAAGATACCTTTACAGAAAAAGGTTTTCCTGAGCCAAAGAGGTAGTACTATGGTTATGCAACAGATTTTTTTTTTTATGCCTGAGGATCAGAAGTTTAATCCCCAGCAACACCATAAACCAGCACTGAGAGTGCTTTGGACAAAAATTATTTTTTAAAAAAGAAAAATGGTGGGGATAGGTAGCATAATGACTATGTAAAGAGACTGTCATGCCTGAGGCTCCAAAGTCCCAAGTTCAATCCCCCACACCACTATAAGCCAGAGTTGAGCTGTGCTCCGGTTAAGAAGGAGAAGAAAAGAATTCTTTGTACATGTGTTTTTTTCCAAAGGCACCCTCTACCCAGAATGCATAGATTCTCCCAAGAAATTAATCTTCTGCAAAAGATTTTTCTAGGGTTGAGATTTTTGGTCTACTACATTTCCATGTTTAGAACCTCTCAAACATTCCACAATTCAGAATTTGGTCTGTTCAATTATTTAGTAGAACCAGTCCTGATAGTAGATTCATGCTATTTAATTCTTCTGCCATAATCCTTGAGGTAGTCTAATAGTTGTGTTCCAAAGTTAAGTCTATATCATGCAAGCAATGAGAGGCATTTCTTTGGAGATAAAAGAGACAGAGGAAAAAAAAGGTTAAAGATGGATACTGACCAAATATCCAGTTCAGATGTTGGAAAGTAGCCAGTGGAAAAGATTTCTAGGTGTCAGGGTTGAAGCAACTTCAGCTGACACATTCTCCTGGGCTGTAGCATCTTTGTCATCAAATACTCAGAAAAATAACAGTAGGACTATTAAGGCACAGTCATGGTAGTTTCAGAAAAAGGATAATTTCTGTTTTTAATTAACCTAAATTAAAAAAGAAAAACTGGAAAGCCCTAGCCAAATAATAGTAAAACTCAAGATCCAGCCCAGTCCACAGGTGAAAAGTAACAAAATCACCTCAAAAAAATGGTTAAAGGGACTAGAATCTCATGCCTACAAAAGATATGTTATTGAAACGTATTTTTCTCTTCATCTGTATCACAGTTCTACCAAATAATACAATAAAATTAATTCATTTGCAAAGTATGTTTAGTTCTAATAAGTGTGTTCAGATGTTTTGCATAAGCACATTAAAACAAGTTCACATATTTGTTTAAATATATTTTCTTGTTGGTCTTCTGCCTACTTCTTCTAATCATGATTGAAAGTGGGATGTAAAGTCTCCAACTATTACTGCTAAATCATATATTCCTTCTTTATTTTTTATTAGTGACTTAATAATGATCAACAAGATTGTAAGGTAACAGGAGTATAGTTTCATATAGTTCCTACCACCAGAATTCCATTTCCCATTCCCTTCATTGGAAGCTTCCCTATTCTGTATCTCTCTGGGAATATGGACCAAAGATCTTTATGGGGAGCAGAAGGTAGGAATTCTGGCCTCTGTAATAGCTTCTCTTCTGGTCATGAGCATTGGCAGATTGATCCATACCCCCAGCCTGTTCCTATCTTTCCCTAGTGGAGTAGGGCTCTGTAGAGGTGAGGTTCCAAGAGACGTTGGTGAAGTCATCTGCACATGGAAGTCAGGTTAGCATCACGGTAGCATTTGCAACTTGGTGGCTGAAAAACATTAAGATTTAAAGCAGAACAATTTGTTTAATAATCATAAATCTAGAGGTTAAGATGTAGCAGATGAGATTTGGGGTCTTCATGCTGGAAGAAGCTAGAAAGCCTATTCTGTTCTTGATTCAACTAACATAGGGCATCTGGCCTTTCTTCTGTTTTAGTCTGTCTAATCTGATTTTAATATAGCCACTCCAGCTTTCCTATTGTTGTGTCTACATGATATGTAATTTCCTGTGCTTGCACTTTCAACCTGAGACCCGTTTATCTTTAAATCTATAGTATGTATCATACATATAACATTGGTTGGGGGAGAGTATTTATTTGTTTTGCCCTGATCCAGTCTCACAGACTTGACCTTTTTCATAAGGTTTTGGGTGTTTGTGTATTTGCCATTGTTGTTAAGGTTCAGGGGCTCCAGCTGGCCAGGCTAGCTTCACGGTGGTGAACAGAAACTCGCGGACACACGGCTGGGCAGTGAAGCTATATTTCTTTATTCACAAACGATTCATAAACTAACCCAAACTAACCACCACGCAGATCTCTCCTACATGCTTCTCCATAGCAGCCACGCCAAGAACTCTGGCACTCTGTAGGGGTCCTGGGGAAGGGGGGAAGGGCACCCGGGAAACTAGCAAGGGCAAAACCAATTTCTCCCAGAGGTGGGGGGAAGGAAACCAAACCAAATGAAACATACCAACAATTCCTCCTTTTAGAACATGAGACTCTTAATCTCAGGGTTGTGGGTTTGTGCCCCACATTGGGCACCATTTGTTGTTAAAGTTCGGGAGCTCCAGCAGGCTAGCTTCGCGGCGGTAGAGAGAGACTCGAGGACACACCACTGGGCTGAGAAGCTGCAGTTTAATCTTTATTCACGAGCGGGCAAAATCACCACACCATATGATTCCCTATCATTCTCCCTCCGCGGCTGCTGCTGGGACTCTGGACGTCCTTAGCATAGGGGGCGGGGAGAAAGCGGGGCGCGAAACTAGCAAGGGCCAAACCAATTCTTTCAGAGTTGTGGGGAAGGGGAACAAACCAATATGAAACACAGCAACATGCCATTATGACTTTATCTCTACACAGTTCCATTGCCACTGGTGGACTTTTTTTTTTTCTTTTTTCCCAGATAGAGGATGAGAAATAAAGGAGGGAGGGAAACAAAAGGAGAAGGAGAGACGCCACAGCAGTGATCCACTGGTTTTGAAGTTTCTCCTTTGCATGGTGCTCCCACATGGTGCTGGGGACTCAAACCCAAGTCCTTGCATATGGTAATGTATGCACTCTACTGAGTGAGATATCTCCTGACTCCTTTCATTGGGCTATTTATTCATCGACATTTACTGCTATTGAAATAGCTGATTATCTGACATTTTTCTCTTTTGTATCTTATTATTTCATTACTACTTTATTTTGAATTAAATATTTCTTAGCTTTACATTTTAAACTCATTTAATTTAAACTCATTTCACTATGGTTTTGTTTTGAGAGAGAGAGAGATGCCATAACACAGAAGCTTCCTTCAATGCAATGGTAACTAGCCTCAAACAAGGGTCACATACATGGCAAAGCAGCATACTATCCAAGTGAGCTATTTCAACAGCTGTACTTACCAGAGACTTAATTTTTTTTTTATATTTACTAGGTAATTAATGGTTTATAGTTGACAGTAAAATATAGCAGTTTGTACATGCGTAACATTTCCCAGTTTTTTAAAAAATTTCTATCTATTTATTTATTGGATAGAGTTAGCCAGAAATTGAGAGGGAAAGGGTTGGTTGAGAAGGAGACAGAAAGACACCTGCAGCCCTGCTTCATCACTTGCAAATCTTTCCCCCTGGTCCTTGCACATTGTAACATGTGCACTCAACCAGGTGTGCCACGACCTGGTCCCCCAGTTTTCCACATAACAATTCAACCCCCACTAGGTCCTCCCTCCTGTGCCATCATGTTCCTGGACCCTCCGTCCAACCACATAGTCTTTTACTTTGGTGCAATAAACCAAAAAAAAATTTTCCTTTTTTTTTTTTAACCAAAACACTACTCAGTTGTGGCTTATGGTAGTGTGGGGGAATGAACCTGGGACTTCAGAGCCTCAAGCATGAGAGTCTCTTTGCATAACCATTTTGCTATCTCCCCCACCCTAAGACATTTCCTTTTTTTAAACCTAAATATTTTCTTAGTGGTTGCTCTAGATCAGGGAAAGGAACCTCCAGTGGGCCCATTAGTCATTTAGTCTGGCCCTGCTAAGGTAATTGCAACATTTTTTATTACAACATTAAGTGCTGATTTTTAAGTTGGTACTTTTGTATAGCCCACTAATGATATATAAACATCCAAATGTCCCTTGGCTGAGAAAAGGTTCCCCACCCCTGCTCTTGAGTTCTATATGCATAATATGTCTGAGTCAGTTTCAGATTTATATTAATTCCATTAAGATATAGAAATGTTATTTCATTATTTTTCTTCCCTTTTTTGTTGTGGTGGCAAACATACTAAGTTTTCTATGTTACAAATCCAAGCATATGTTAGTGTAATAGCTAAAAAGTTAAGCAAAGAAAAAAAAGTGCACACAACAATAATAACTACAACAATAAAAAAACAAGGGCAAAAAAAGGAGAATAAATAAATATTTAAGAAAAGGAGTGCATATGTATAGAACTTGTTATATTTAACCTCTTATTTACCATTTTGGTAATATTTATTCTCATTGGTTTGATTTATCATCTGGTATCATTTCTTTACTTTAATATTTAGCTCCAACACATTTTCTTCATTGTTATTGTCAAACATACTACATATATTTACATTCCTGTATGTGAGAGGTCAATTAAATGCACATTGCTTTACAAACTAGAAAGAATATGCACTTATAGTGAAATTTACTTCAGTGATTTATCATTGCCTTTATCAACATCTTTGATTTTTATGTGTATTCAGTTTTCATCTGGTACACATATATTACTGAAAGTTAAATTTGGAGGACGGTGAAATAGTTCACTGGGATAGTGCACTGCTTTGCCAAATTCAAGCCTGGCCCCTATCACATTTAAGAAAACTTTTGTGCTGTGGTCTCTTTCACTTTTTGTCTCTAGTTAAAAAATAACTATATCTATCTATATCTATACACACACATGCACACACACACACACATCACATCGCTTAGCTCTGGCTTATATTGATATGGGGAACTGAACATAGGAGCTCAGAACCTCAGGCATGAAAGTCTGTTTGCTGTCTCCCCCACCCAGTAAGATTTATTTATTTTCTTTTTAATATTTATTTATTCCCTTTTGTTGCCCTTGTTGTTTTATTGTTGTCGTTATTATTGATGTCATTGTTGTTGGATAGGACAGAGAAATGGAGAGAGGAGGAGAAGACAGAGGGGGAAAGACACCTACAGACCTGCTTCACCACCTGTGAAGAGACACCCCTACAGGTGGGGAGCCAGGGCCTCAAACCGGGATCCTTATGAAGATTTATTTTTAAAAGTCCCACCTCTCCTCCATTCCATACCACTTGACCTGAATCTTGCTACTGCAGCCATCTGTCTTGCTGGGTTCTCACCTGATAGTTACAATCACTTCACCTGGCTCCTTTTTTAACTTTTTTTTCTTTACTGGAGAATTAATGTTTTACATTCGACAGTAAATACAATAGTTTGTACATGCATAAAATTTCCCTGTTTTCCATATAACAATACAACACCCACTAGGTCCTCTGTTGTCGGGCTGCGTCGCAAGGGAGAGAGAGAAGGGAATGGAGCAGAGAAGGAACACAAATCTTTATTCACGCGGACACCTCAGAGTTGGGTGAGCGCACAGCGGTTCAGGCCACATGGATCTAGCAAAATGGCCACCTCCCACTACGCTCAGCACCCTTCTCTGCATCCGGTCATCGAGGTGAAAAGGGGCAAAGAGAGAGGGGCATAAGCAGAAGGGCTTTTATGGGAGAAATTCCAGAGGTGACAAGTCGGGACAGGATTGGCTAGGAAACAAGGCACTCCGGGAATAGGGTTTCTCAAGGGAATTGACAATACCCTGAAGGGACAACATGGTGGAACAAGGCACTCTGGGAATAGAATTTCAACTCTTGCAGGAATTGACAATGCCCTGAGGGGACAACATGGTGGATGTGACCACATCTGCACAATTTCCCAACACTCTGTCATCCTTTTTGGACCTGTATTCTCCCACACGCACACCCCAGAGTCTTCTACTTTGGTACAACATGCCTGGCTGCTTTTGATGCTGCCTACTGCATGGGCTTCGCTTCTGCCACAACCACTAACTGTATCTGTGGTGACTGCCATGTTCAGTTCATTCCCGCTTCAACATGTGCCAGTTCAGCCTGCTCAGCTTTAGCCTGCCTGGTTCCAATGAGGCCATCTACTGCAAGGTTCAGCTTGTGCCCTTTCAGCCCATACCTAGTTCAGCTCAAGCCAGGCTCACACTACTACATAGAAATCATGGACAGAATATTCAGCATAGAAGAGATTCAAAAGGCCGAGAAACATGAAAAAATGCTCCAAGTCTTTGATTGTCTGAGAAATGCAAATAAAGACAACAATGAGATACCACTTCACTCCTGTGAGAATGTCATACATCAAAAAAGGTAGCAGCAACAATGATGGAGAGGTTGTGGGGTCAAAGGAACCCTCCTGCACTGCTGGTGGGAATGTAAATTGGTTCAACATCTGTGGCCAGCAGTCTGGAGAACTCTCAGAAGGCTAGAAATGGACCTACCTTATGACCCTGCCATTCCTCTCCTGGGGATATATCCTAAGGAACCCAACACACACATCCAAAGAGATCTGTGTATACATATGTTCTTGGCAGCACAATTTGTAATGGACAAAATCTGCAAAAAAAGCACCCCAGGTGTTCAACAATAGATGAGTGGCTGAGCAAGTTGTGCTATATATACACAATGAAATACTACTCAGCTATAAAAAAATTGGTGATTTCACTGTTTTCAGCTGATCTTGAATGGACCTTGAAAATTCATGTTAAGTGAAGTAAGTCAGAAACAGAAGGATGAATATGGGATGATCTCACTCTCAGGCAGAAGTTGAAAAACAAGATCAGAAGAGAAAACACAAGTAGAACCTGAACTGGAATTGGCGTATTTCAGCAAAGTAAATGACTCTGGAGTAGGTGAGGGGGAGAATACAGGTCCAAAAAGGTTGACAGAGGACCTAGTGGGGGGTGTATTATTATATGAAAAACTGAAATGTTATGCATGTACAAGCTATTGTATTCACTGTTGAATGTAAAATATTAACTCCCCAATAAAGAAATTTAAAAAAATTAACCAATGAGTTAAGAAAAAAAAAAAACAGGACTTCCAGGAGGCATTACCATGGAAAAACTGGGACCAATTGCCTCTCCTCCCAAAACAGCAAGAGACTCAACTGAAGTCATAATCTACAGCTGAAAGTTCTGCAGCCTCAGGTGGGTGCAGTTGTGCAGTTGGAGCATAAAGGGGTGTGGGCTGAAGAACAGCAAAGTCAACTCAGCTCTGGGTACACCGGCGCTGAGCTGCGCCATTTTGGTGATTTCACTTTAAGCTCAGCAAATAATGTAACATTGTCCTCAGTGCAAGAAGAAAAGAGACAGGGACTTAAAACCTTCAATCTTTGACTGGGGGGGGGGGGGACGGTTAGCCTTCTGAATTAAAGGCAAAGACAATATAAAACAGGGCATTTGTGAGCACAAGACGGGCCAAAGTAACCACCCCCCCACTCCATCCCACCTGCTGCATATCATACAAATAAGAGAAACCTAGAGATTACAATAGCACCACCATCATAAACCAGCACCAAAAAAATGCACAAGCAAAGAAACAGAACTAAATATCCAACTATGCTGTATCAGCCATACATAAATGAAACAGAGGGTATCCCAGGAATTATGGATTTAGAGAGACTCTCAGAGACAGTCTATAGAAAGCTCATTATGAGGACTCTCCAAGAATTTAAGCAAGAATTAAAAGAGCATGCTACTATGGAATTAAAACACACAAGAGAGGAACTTATGACAAAGTTCACTAAGAATCTTCAAATCTTAGAAGAACTTCAGTCAGAACTCACTAAGCAGTTAGTAAGCATAAAAGAAAAATTTCAAACAGAACCCCAGGGAGTAAAAGACACACTAACTGCCCTCCAGGCCCAGGTAGAAGACTTAAGAAGTAGATTCACACATTCAGAAGAAATAATCTCCAATCTAGAAGATACAGCCAGCCCACTCTTTCAGTTCAAAGATGAGGGAGAGGAATGGTTCAGAAAGACTGAAGCAACTGTCTGTGAAATCAAAGGATTGAATATAATAGTGATAGAAATATCTGAGAAGGATTACAAGGCCGAAGACCCAGAGTCCATTTGCAGAACAATTTTAGCTGAGAACTTCCCTCACTTAGGAAACCATCAGAACATACTCATTCAAGAGGTAGCACAATCACCCAGATTTATAAATACAAAAAGACCAATGCCAAGGCACATTATTGTAAAACTATCAAAAGTCAACGATATGGAAAATTTTTTGCTGGCTGCTAGGGAAAGGAAAGAAGTTATATAGAAAGGCAGAGCTATTAATATTTTAATCATATTTCTTTTCACAAACTTAGAGGCAAGGAGAGAGTGGAATGACATATTCAAAGTTCTAAAGGAGAGGTAATTCCAGCCATGAATATTGTATCCTGCAAAATTATCCTTCAAAGATGAGGGAGAAATAAAGGTTTTCTCAAATATTCAAGAGCTAAGGGAATTTGCCACAATCAACTCCACCTTGTAAAAACTGTTGAACTGAGTCCCACAAGAAAGGAGGAAGCAAAGGAATACACGTTCCAAACACTAAGTTGCAGGTGCTACCATGATGTCAACATGACTCCTGTGGACAGACGACCTCACCAATGTACCCTGGAACTCCACCTCTCCAGAGCCCTGCCCCACTAGGGAAAAATAGGGACAGGCTGGGAGTATGGATCAACCTGTCAATGCCCATGTACATCGGAGAAGCAATTACAGAAAACAGACCTTCCACCTTCTGAACCCCATAATGAATGACCCTGGGTCCATTCTCCCAGAGAGATTAAGAATAGGAAAGCTTCCAGTGGAGGGGATGGGATGTAGAACTCTGGTGGATATAGAACTCTGGTGGTGGAGGAATTTCACTCCTCTTATTCTATGGTTTTGTTGACATTTTCTATTTTTTATTTTATAAATAATTTTTTTTAAAAAAAGAGAGAACCTTCCAGTGGAGGAGATGGGATATGGAAATCTGGTGGTGGGAATTGTATGGAATTGCACCCCTCTTATCACACAATCCTTTTGATCATTATTAAATCACTAATAAAAAAAAAAAAACTTGTGGTCCGGGAGGTGGTGCAGTAGATAAAGCATTGGACTCTCATGCTTGAGGTCCTGAGTTCAATCCCCGGCAGCACATGTACCAGAGTGATGTCTGGTTCTTTCTCTCCTGTCTTTCTCATGAATAAAGAAATAAAATCTTAAAAAAGAAAGAAAGAAAGAAAGATAAAATTAAACAAAACCAACCTATATATCGCTGTTCTCATTTGCAAGACCCGCTTACCTGATACTTCCCAGGATAAAGGACCTGTAAGCAATCACCAAGCTAATGGTAACCTTGAAGATCCAATTACAGTCATCATCCCCAGATGCTATCATATAAATCAAAAGGACTTGAAATTCTTCCTCTCTCTTCTGAGAACAAGAACCTATGTAAACAAGCACTTTGGCTAGTTATTTCAGCTAAAAAATGTAGCTATCTAAATAGATCAACTCTGAGTAGTTACTTCAGCAAAATACAGCATAATGAAGGTGAAATAATAAGAGGAACATGTTTGTGGATCTTTGAAGGCTAATTTTTTTTTTCACAGTAAGCACTCTTCAGAACGTAGGCACATTCTTAGTAACTCACTAGAAGCTAATTAAAGTTAGTTGGCTAGGAAAATGGAATGATAAATCTTATTTTCTAAAGTAATTGGATTACTAAAGCAGATCTGTTTATGAATTTACAATGGGAAAGTGTATCTATTTTAAGAACATTTTACACATCATATTTTAGAACTTCTAATCCTAAAATTATATATGTACTTCTGTGCTACCTCATTATTATTGTAGCAGTCCTCATTTTGATTTTGCTTTTCTTACAGCTCTCTTATAGTCTTTCTGAATATTATGTGGAGGGAACTAATGATGAAAACTACATGTCTCCAGTATGCTGTTTAATTCTTTTTAAAATTTCGTTAGTGAGTTAATAATGATTAACAAGATTGTTAGACAACAGAGGTACAATTCCATATAGTTTCCCACCACCAGAGTGCCATATCCCATCCCTTTCACTGGAAGCTTCCCAATTCTTTATTCTTCTGGAAATATAAACCAAAATTCTTTATGGGGTGCAGCAGATGGATGGGGCTAGCTTTTATAATTGCTTCTCGAATGTCTTTCACCTATGTACTCTATTAAAGGCATTCCTCCTCTTTCCACTTCTCACTACTTTGCAACTAACTACTCTCATTTTTTTCGCCCCTAATATTTTTTGTTATTAACAGTTTGTTACAAGATAGTACAACTACAATTTATAGTTCCACACCGCACCCACGACCAAAGTCCCATATCCCCACCATCCCAGTTCACAAAAATAACCACCATAGTTCTCACAAGTCTTACAAACATTTCTCTTGCTTCTGTCTTGTTAGTATTTTCCTGTGTATGTGTGTGTGTGTGTGTGTGTGTGTGTGTGTGTGTGTGTGTGTGTGTGTGTGTGGCAAGTTCATGTAAATCAGATCTCTAGATTTCATGTATGAGTAAAACGTCTGGTAGTTGTCTTTAATCTCTTATTTCGCTAAGCACAGTCACCTCCAGTTCCATCCATTTTATCCCAAAGGATGCAATATCATCTTTTGTTTTTTCAGTAACTACTTTCATTTTGCATTCTTTTTTTTTCCAGAGTACTGAGCATCTCTAGTTTATGGTGGTACAGGGGATCGAACCTGGGACTTCAAGGCCTCAGGCATGAGAGTCTCTTTGCATAAGCATTTTGCTATCTACCTCTGCTCTCATTTTGCATTCTAAAAGAAAAGATATTTTTTAGTTAATAAAGATAATTTAAAATGAATATTAAATAGTTCTAATAAATAATGTCAATTATTTATTAATAATGAGGAAATAAATATGTTTATTAATGGCATTGCCTTTTTAACTTGTGTTCATTTCCTCGTGTCTGTTATTCCCCTTTATTTAAATATCTGTGGATAATATATTTATTTATTTATTTATTATTGGATAGGGACAGAGAAATTGAGAGGGGAAGGAGATAGAAGGAAAGAGACAGAGAGACACCTAAGGATACCTAAAAATATACTTTATTTTGTCATGTATCATTCTTCCATAGATGGGATAAATATACCAGTACATTTTTTTCTAGCTCTTAAAATAGTTTTAAGTATTTATTGCTAGCCTGTTTGGAATTACTTCTAGAGTAAATACAGCAGTTCTTGATGTATTAAAAAATTTTCTCATCATTTATTCTTTCACACACTGTTTCCAAATTTACATTGGCCTATGAATTTTTCTAGACTAAGGAGTTAAAGGCTATGGAGACATTAATTGATCTGAGTGGGTTATCAGTGTCATTCTGAACAACAACAAAAGGATATCAACATTAAGATTTATGGTGGTATCACTATTACTATTAATCATCATTACAAAGTAGTAACAGTATGGAAGTCTTGTTCATAAATCTTTCCAGCTAAATTTCACTTTCCATTTGTCAAGAAAGTGTGGACTGGAGACTAACTAGTATTTAATTTACTCTAAATCAGTGAACATGTAAATTATTTAATTTTTTCAGACAGAAAGAAGTCATATGTGCTTCATGAATTTATCTTCATTAGTTTCACATTTTCCTGTAAAATAATTGCTTCTGTTATGTAATTAACAATTACATTAACTGATTGGAAAAGCAGAAATCAAACTATCACTATTTGCTGATGACAGGATATTATACCTACAGAATTCCAAAGACTCCACCAGAAAACCTGTCCTAATGTTTTAGCTCCTCTGTGTATTTTAGTTTCCAATACTTATTGGAAACAACAGGTTTCTTTTATTTATATATTTTCTTGATTCAGTTATTTATCTATAAAGTTAGCTGAACCACATTTTTATTTAATCAATTTCTCTTTATTCACATTATTCCATCTCTCTGAGTTTAAATAACATTGTTATATGGTTATACCTCAGTTTTTCTTTCTCTTAATAGAAATCTAAACATTTGTATTCTTGTACCAACTGGAATCTATCCCTCCCACTAATCCCAAGCCTAGTCAACCATTAATTTACTTTTTGTCCCCAAATATTAGTTTCCATTGTCTAGGATTATATAAATGGAATCAAAGAAAATCCTCCTGCTGGCTATTTTATTCATAATTTAATTAATTTAAGATTCAGCTAGGTTGTAGTGTGGAGAGTTTGTTCTTTTATAGTTACGATGATTAAATAGTATTCCAGTATATAAATATACCACAATTTGTTTACCCATTATTTGTTGATGGACATCTGGGCTGCTTCCTGTTTGAGGCTGTTACAAATAAAGCTGATAGAAACATTTGTGTACAAGTCTTCACATAGACATATGTTTGCATTTCACTTGGATAGATGCCTAGGAGTATGTCTTAGTTTGTTCCGGCTGCTGTAAGAAAATACCACAAACTGAATAGCTTATAAATAATAGCCAACAGCTAACATGCTGGTAAACTAAATACATTGTCTGGTAAGTTGGTGTCAGAGTTGAGAATAGAGCTAGAAATCTGAATTAGGGCAGAGAGTAGCTTCCAAATATGAGGAAAGTATATAAATACAATGAACTGTTTACCCCATCAATCTGACTTAGTATCCATATATATTCATATTTAGCACTGGAGCCTGTGTAACCTCTGAGCCCCTGTCAGTCTGAGCTTGCAGTCCATGGTCACAGCTGGGAACATTCTAGACTGCAGTCATTTCGGGACCAGTCTTCCTCAAGTAGCAGAATAGGGTGATGCAGCCTCCTTAGAGTGGGGCAGTCCCTAACATTGCTGCTCTACAGTGAGGGCAAGGTCCTAGAGAGGCCCACAAGAGGGCTTATGTTGATGTTCCTAATGGAAGTGACCAGTGATGAGGGCATATCTTTTTTGTGAGTGTTTATCCCAGACATGAGTATTTTCCTTCATATCCTCCCAAATTCCTCCTCCACATATGCCTCCCAAATTCCCACCTCCTCATACCAGACCTTAAGGATTCAACAAGTGAATTTTAGAGGGACATAAATATCCAGGAAGAAGCAGAGCGATATTTTCACATGGTACCTCTGTTTGACCTTTTGAGAAATCACCAAGGCAGAGATGAAACCTAGTTTTGGCCATTGAGATGTAAATGATTTCTCTTAGTTGTCCTTCTAGGATAGTTTTTGACCCACTGTATTAAAATGATAACCTTTAATTGGAAATTTATATTGTAATTCCAAGAGCAAATACTGAAAATAACACAGATGTAGTAAAACTGCCAACATTAAATTAGAACACAGAACACTAGGAAAAAAGTAGAGATGAAATAGTACCCCTAAATCCATATCCATTTTTAAATTTTCTTTATTGGGGGGATTAATGGTGTACAGTTGACAGTAAAATATAGTAGTTGGGTAACCTTAAATACAATTAAATCAGTAATGATATTAAGTTAATGATAATATCATTAAAACATGTAACTTAAAAGATAAAGATCATCAGAGTGGATCAAAAAAGCAAGACCTGACCTACAAGCACCCATGTCCAGCAAAGAAGCAATTATAGAAGCCAGACCTCCCACCTTCTGCACCCCATAATGACCCTGGGTCCGTTCTCCCAGAAGGATAAAGAAAAGGAAAGCTTCCAGTGGAGGGGATGAGATACAGAACTATAGTGGTAGGAATTGTGTGGAATTATATCCCTCTTATCCTAATGATCTTGTTGATCATTATTAAATCAATAAAAAAAATAATAACAAAAAAGCAAGACCTATAACAGTAAGTTATCTACAAAAGACATACTTGAAACAAAAGGACATATTCCAGAAATGGAGGAGAAAATCATCTACACTGACATAGAGATTTTTGCCCAATACCTGAATAAATTGGTGTCTGTCAGCAGGAAAGGTGAAGGTGTGAACATGAAGTAAACAATAGTATCTGGCAAATTTATCTTATCTAAAATACCTATTATTTTATTTTAGATATTTCAGGTGATTATACTAGTCATTGTGAGATGTATGTATGGGGGAAGGGGGAGCTTGTGCAATTCACAGCTCCCAGAACTTTTTTTTTCCCATGCAGACACAGAGAGAGGGAGAAACACTTGAGGACCAGCAACTGCTCTATCTGAATGGTGCAACTATGTGATGAGGTGCTCAAATTTGGCTGCATAGTAAAGCACATGTCCTACTCAGTGAAATATCCCTCCTGCTGATTAAGCTTTACCTTCAATGCACTTTACTATAATATTTTTATTATTTATTATTTATTTGATTAACCAGTGTAAACTATCCTTCTCAAAGCAACAAATGCCTGAAATCTTGCTTTTAGTATCTACTTTCCCTATCCCATTTTGTTGTGTACCTGGGCTAGTAGTACCCTTCAGAATAAATTTTGAAAGTCTGTGCAAGTTTCCACCCTACACCTCTGAGAATGGCCTATCTCAGCAAAACAGAAAATGTGTTGGCAAAATTAGTGTTGCCAAAATTGTGAAGAAACAGGGACTCTGCTACACTGCTGGTGGGAATGCAAACTGGTGAAGTGCCGTATGGAGGGTCCTTAAACAAATAAAAATAGAATTACTTTGGGAGTCGGGCTGTAGCGCAGCGGGTTAAGCACAGGTGGTGCAAAGCACAAGGACCGGCATTAGGATCCTGGTTCGAACCCCGGCTCCCCACCTGCAGGGGAGTCGCTTCACAGGCGGTGAAGCAGGTCTGCAGGTGTCTATCTTTCTCTCCTCCTCTCTGTCTTCCCCTCCTCTCTCCATTTCTCTCTGTCCTATCCAACAACGACAGCAACAATAATAACTACAACAATAAAACAACAAGGGCAACAAAAGGGAATAAATAAATAAAATAAATAAAAATAATAAATTAAAAAAAAAAGAATTACTTTATGATCCAGCAATGCCACTCTTAGATTTATCCAAAGGACATGCAAACACTTAATCTGAAGGGACATAAACACCCCTATGTTCATAGATGCATTATTCACAATAGTCAAAGAGATAAAATAGCCTAAATGTCTAGATGGATAGGTAAAGTTATAGGGTATATATAGAATATTACTCTGAAATCAAAAAGACAATGTTGTGTCCCTTATAACAAAATGGGTGGAACTGGGGGAGATTATGCTTAGCGAAATAAGTAAAGCTAGATTAGGGCAGAGAGTAGCTCCTAAACTTAAAGAAAATACGTATATACAAATAATCATTTACTACATCAGTCTGACCCAGGGCCCATATATATTCACAGACAATCATAATTTTAAATATATCAAAAGAAAAAGTCTTAATGTGTGCCACTAGGTTGTTTGCTTTCCCATTTTTTAAAAGAAGGTAGGTTTCATAAACAGTATTATTTGTGATTTTGTGTTATAAAAATCCCAAGCTGTATTTTGAATATCTTTCGCTTAGTATGCCTTTGTATAGTGTGCACATACTGGGTAGAAGGGAAAAGAGTTGTCATCTGTAAAAAAAAAAAATTGTCATTTGTAAAGCTTAATTAAATATAAAATAGTTGGCTTATGAAAGCCAGGCCTGTGATTTTTAAAGCATATTTCCTACTTTCTTCCCTAATGGAATGGAAGTTTGCAGTTCTTCATTCATTATTATTGAATTATAAATCCTCTAGGGCAGAGATTATGTCTTCTATCTTGTTACCAATTCGTGTGTGCAGAGGGACAGGTTGTTCAGCCTCCCGACAATTTACAATTTAATAAATGCATAAAGAGGTATTATCTAATTAATTTCCTTAGCTTTCCAAGAAGGCAGTCTAGATGAATCTGCCCCCCACCAGCCCCCACCCCATTTTCTAGATAAAGGAGCTTAAGATGAACCAAGAAATGGTTTATATTATTGTGAAAATTGAAGCCTGATGTTCTTTATTCTATACCCACATGCCCAGGTTTTAGTCTCTTACCCATGCACCTCAACATGCCCTATAATTTCCCTGGAGTTGCACAATGTACAACTTGCATGCAGGAGCCAGGCGGTGGTGCACCTGGTTGAAAGCACATGTTACAACGCTCAAAGATCTGGGTTCAAGCCCCTGGTCACCACCTGCAAGGGGGAAATCTTCACAAATCGTAAAGCTGTGCTATTAGGTGTGTGTCTCTCTCCCTGTCTCTTCCCCCTTCCTTTCAATTTCTTTTTGTCTCTCCCCAATCAATAAAGCAAAATAGATTTTTAAAAACTGTGTATAGACTCTTCTGCCACCTAAGTGTTTCCCAGAGGGATAGGATAGGCAGTTTGAGTAGGAAATCATGAATTATGCAAGGTTGACCCACTGGATATGTCTAGATCTTACTCACAAAGTGCCAACACTGTCCCTCTGTCACTGTGACTTCCAAAAAATCCCCAGCCCCCAGGTTCTACCAGATGCCCTCATGAAGCAGTACTGCCTCTGTGCTCTTCATCATACTGCCTCTCTATTTATTGCCATGAATAGGCAGGACTTACAACAAGGAATGAAAATAGTTTTGTGTGACGAAAGAGGTGGCAGAGTGGCAGAGGGCAGGACTTGCAAGCATCAGCTCCCAAGTTCCATCCTGGTGTATGCATATGCCAAAGCATGCACTGGTCTGTTCTCTAAATAAATCTTACTAGAATAATCTTCTGACTAAGTAATTTGGACATCTTTGACCAAACCCATAAGCCCTGTTGACTACAAGTTTACTCTAGCACACATGAGGAAACGCTGTGAGAGGATAAAAAGTATTTAGGAATCCTTCAAGCAAGGGAAATGGAGTGGGTACAAAAGTTTGGAAAAGAAGCTCTCAGCAGGGCTAGAAGAACCACCCTCAAAATAACAGTGGTGACAACAATCTTGATGGTAACAGCTAGTTATTGTTATGTATGAGGTGCTGTGTTAAGTCACTAATGTATACGATTTCGCTGAATTCTCACATCAGCGCATAGCTAACCTCACTGACCTCATCTTGAACTACCATCACCCCTGCTGTGGACATTACTTGGACTCTTAGTGGTCTTTCAGTTCTATATTAACCCAGCATAGACCAGTCTCTATGAAATAAAACTGAGCACTTTTATAAAATGAAATTGGGTCATATCAAACCTCTGCTTAAGTTCTCCAGCTACTTTCTGTCACTGAATAAAATCGGAAGTCTCACAGAAGCCCACAGAAGCCCCTGACTTCTCAGCTTCACGATGACCTCTCTCCAGCCGTGTTGTTGCCTTGCCATTCTTGGAACGGGCCATGCTTGTTCCCCTTTCAGAGTCATCAGCTACTGTTTTCTCCCCAGACATGACTCACTCCTTTACTTCTTAAGTCTCTGGATCAAACTTCACACCCCAGAGAGCCCATTCCTAGCAGCTATATCTACAACTGCTGACTCCTTCACCTTGCTATACTTCTCTTCAGAACTTTACTCAATACCCCTTGGCCTTATTCTAAAGATTTTACCCAGCTACTTCATGAGAATGAATCCATGAGAATGGGAGTTTAGTATGTGGGGCTTTTGTCCTGTTTATCCCTTAGAAAACTTCTAGGCACATAGTATCTCAATAAATACTTATTGAAGGTGGTAGAGCACACACATTACAGTGTGCCAGAACCGGGGTTCAAGCTCACAGTTCCCACCTACAGAGGTAAAGTTTCACAAGCAGTGAAGTGCTTCAGGTCTCTCTCTCTCTCTCTCTCTCTCTCTCTCTCTCTCTCTCTCTCTTTCCTACTCTCCCTCCCCCGGCCTCTTAATTTTTCTCCATCTCTATCCAAAATAAATATTTTAAAAGCAAATACTTGTTGAATGCACACATTCAATTTACAGAAGTTAAGTCATTTGTCTGATACTCAGAGCTGATGGGTGTGAGGAGTATGTCTGCCCTCTGAACTCCCAAGAGGAGACTGGAGGAGACTCTCTTAAGGAAATGAAAAATCATAAAGAGGGCAAGACACTTGGCATGGGAGATGAAAACAGAAACAAGAACTTTCTTCTCCTCTGCTATGGAATGCACAATTGAATTTTTCTCTCTTTTAAAAAATTATTTTAGTGCCACTAAGGTTTGTCTTGGGGCTCAGCACCTGCAGGATTCTATTGCTCCTGACAGGCTCTTTTATGTGATTGTTTGACTGCTTCCTTGCTTGCTTGATAGTGGGTTAAAAACAGGGAGAGAGAAGGAGAGAACCTGAAGCACTGCTCCAATGCTTGTGAACCACCACCACCACCCCACCCCACCACCAACCCCACCCACCCCCCACCCCACCCCCAAGAGGGAGAGGGGGCGGGGTTGGGAGGTTTGAACCTGGACCCTCACACATGTGTGCACCCTGCCTGGAAAGCTACCACCCAGCTATTCCCTGGCCCCTTAGACAGTTCATCTTAGACAGATGAATCCAGAGTTAACCCATAGTAAACAAAACTTCCAGAGTAACCAGAATTGCAGGCTTCTCATCAGTATTTGCTTTCTTCTACTGCTTAAGAGTCATGCTCAACTTCTGAATTTCCCTTTTCCATTTCTTGACATTGTATTCTCTTGTCCCTCTCTCTGTCCGTAATGTAATTCCCAGAGAGTCTAGATAGCTGTGTGTTAAGCAACTTAACAAATTAGCAGGCAACTGTTTGAGCTAGAGAAGTAGTTTGACATGTTAGAGTGTGGAACTTGCATGTCTGGGATCCTAGGTCCCGTCTTTGACAAGTACCATAAGCCAGAACTGAGCATACTTCAGCTGCTCTCCCCTCCAAAAAAAAAAAAAAGAATAAACAAATAAAAAAGTAATTATGCAGACATTTTAATGTTATATCTTTTTTACTAGGGGGAAGTAAGGGATCTCGACAGTCTAGATCATCAAGTGATGTGGACTCAGTTTCTTGCTGGAATTTGCAAAGCCGATTCAAATATGATCATTGCTGTCAGAAGATCACCTTCAAAATATAGAAACGGAAGAAGCCTTTGAATATACACATTGCGAAGACCTTGGAATCTTTTTTGTTTCAAATATATTCACCGCAGAGGCTCTGCTAGCTGGATTTGACAGTGTGGGCACCGTGAGAATGACAATAAATGAAAACAGCCTCTCCACTTGCTGACGCCGGGTGTTGTCTTTGCTCTACACCACTTCCTGTATGTACCTGTTTGAGAAGCAGATCTAAAGGGTGGAGAGCTAAATCAGAAACACTAGCTAGAAGTAGGGAATGCATTTTAGCAGATAAAATTTGATTCCTTGTAAAGTGGAGTGGAGGCTTCTTTTACTTCATTATTGTGGGGGAAAATATGATATGTTGCCTGAACAAACGTAAGTGGTTAAGACAAAAATGCAAGGCAGCTCTCAGGGAGGAATAAAGGCACAAGAAAGGGTTTCTTAACTTTTTTGAGAGGCAATGGATTACCTACAGTTGTTGACACATGGGTACAATCTCTCATCTCCTTGTGATAGGTGCAAAACACTTTCCCCTCTAACTTAGGTCCTTTTCCAGGACCCTAAAGCACCCTCTCAGACCCAACATTATATTTTATTTTTTCATATTTATTTATTTTCCCTTTTGTTGCCCTTGTTATTTTTTATTGTTGTTGTAGTTATTACTGTTGTTGTAATTGATGTCGTTGTTAGATAGAACAGAGAGAAATGGAGAGAGGAGGGGAAGGGGTGAGAAAAAGAGACACCTGCAGACCTGCTTCACCACTTGTAAAGCAACTCCCCTGCAGGTGGGGAGCATGGAGCTTGAACCACGTTCCTTAGGTGGGTCCTTGCGCTTTGCACCACGTGCGCTTAACCCACTGTGCTACCTCCCGACTCCCAGACCCAACATTTTCTTTTTTTTATTTATGAAAAGGAAACATTGACAAAACCATAGGATAAGAGGGGTACAACTCCACACAATTCCCACCACAAGAACTCCGTGCTCCATCCTCTCCCGATAGCTTTCTTATTCTTTAACCCTCTGGGAGTATGGACCCAAGCAGACCCAACATTTTAAACCTCAAATGCTCCTCATGTCTATGAGATTCAAGGATCTGGGATCCCTAAGAGATGGCCCAGGAGTCTTCAGCATTAACTGGGTCTTCTCATATGAGTATCTGTGTAATTTTTACATTTCTGTGATTGTTGCCTATACCTCTGCAGATATTTTTGCAAGGTAGCATTTATATATTAATATCTCAAGAAGAACTAGATTTTAACAGAGCATAGCACTGTGGGAAGGGACTGGAAATGAGGCAGAAAGAATGTTTAGACCTTTTATTCAAGTTCACATATTTATCTTCCCACCATAATTAAAATGTACTTAGTCATAGTGGAAATGAATTATATATATTTTTAAGATTTTATTTATTGATTCATGAGAAAGGATAGGAGAGAGAGAGAGAACCAGACATCACTCTGGTACTTGTGCTGCCAGGGATTGAACTTAGAACCTCATGCTTGAGAGTCCAGTGCCTTATCCACTGCACCACCTCCTGGACCACACAAATTATATTTCTAAAGAAATTATTAACTACACATATTTCAAACTCTGGATCTAAAAATGAAGCATGTTTTCAGTAATTCAAATATTTTCACTCAGAAGAGAAATGTCAAGATCAAGGCAGTCAAAGCTTTTCTGACATCAAATTGATACACTTGGAATGATTTATTGGAAAAGATGTACATATGTACTATATGTGGAATTTTTTTTTTTTTTTTTAGAATTTCTGCCAAATACAGATACAGTAGTCTTAATGACTTTTTTTTTTAGTCAGGCTATTTTTTTTTGCCAAAGTGGTCATATAGATCAGTTTAATTGACTGATAATTCAATTTACTTCCAGTTAATAGAAAAGATAATTTGTAGCTTGTGCTCTGTTCTGTTTTGGTGAGTCAGTGGCAATCTCATTCTGTGATACCAGGCCTGATTTCAGTTTTGATGAGGGAGACATAATACTAAGTCTCTTAGAATAAAGATGCCAGCCCCCTCTTTCGCCTTATCAGATGCCTGATAATATTTGAAATATATATATATATATATATTAACCAGAGCACTGTTCAGTTCTGGCTTTGGGTAGTGCTGGGGATTGAACCTAGGACCTTGAGCCTCACGCACGAAAACTAAAAATAAATCTTTAAAAAGCATTGTTGCCTTCAGGGTTAGGTCAAGCATTTCTTCACAGGACTCCTTGATTAAGATGCAGTGTTTATCCCATCCTTTCCTTTCTGATTCAGTCCACAAGGAGCTTGGGAAACAGCACTATGACTGATAAGGGTAAGAGTGTTTTCCACAGAGCTGTCTGGAGAAGTCTCCAAAGGCTATGACCCTGCAATTCCTCTCCTGGGGATATATCCCAACAAACCAAACACACCCATCCAAAAAGATTTGTATATACCTATGTTCATAGCAGCACAATTTGTAATACCTAAAACCTGGAAGCGACCCAGGTGTCCGACAATAGATGAGTGACTGAGAAAGTTGTGGTACACATACAGAATGGAATAGTACTCACCTATTAAAAATGGTGAATTAGTTGGGCGGTAGCGCAGCAGGTTAAGTGCAGGTGGTGCAAAGCGCAGGGACCAGTGTAAGGATCCCGGTTCGAGCCCCCAGCTCCCCAGCTGCAGGGGAGTTGCTTCACAAGCGGTGAAGCAGGTCCGCAGGTGTCTGTCTTTCTCTCCCCCTCTCTGTCTTCCCCTCCTCTCTCCATTTCTCTCTGTCCTATCCAACTACAATGACATCAATAACAACAATAACTACAATAATAAAAAAACAACAACAAGGGCAACAAAAGGTAAAATAAATATTTTTTTAAAAACTTTAAATGGTGAATTAACCTTCTTCATCTCATATTGGATGGAGTTTGAAGTAATCATGTTAAGTAAGATAAGCCAGAAAGAGAAGGATGAATATGGGATAATCTCATTCATAGAAGTTGAACAATAAGAACAGAAGGGAAAACACAAAGCAGAACTCGGACTATAGTTGATGCATTGCGCCAAAGTACAAGACTCTGGAGTGAGGGGTGGGGTTCAGGTCCTGGAACATGATGGCAGAGGAGGACCTAGAGGGGGTTAGATTGTTATGTGGAAAACTGAGAAATGTTAACACATGTACTAACTTCTGTATTTTGCTGTCGACTATAATCCATTAATCCCTCCAATAAAGAAAAAAAAAGTATTCACAATGAGAAGTTCTGGGATCAGGGTTCCTTGTCATCCAGAGCCAATGGATGAGCTGAGGTACTGACATCAAGAAGGAAGGGGACTGAAAACCTATGTGTTTTCATTATAATATTAACTATAATAAGATGACTTGTTTATTTCCTTTCCTTTTCTGACAGAGAGAAATTGAGAAGGGAGATGGAGATACAGAAGGAGAGAGACAGAGACACCTGCAGCACTACTTCACTTGTGAAGTAGTTTGCAGATGGGCACCAGGGTGCTTGAGCCCTAGTCCTTGTATACTGTAATGTGTGCGCTTAGCCAGAGCACTGTTCAGTTCTGGCTTTGGGTAGTGCTGGGGATTGAACCTAGGACCTTGAGCCTCAGGCACAAAAATTAAAAATAAATCTTTAAAAAGCATTGTTGCCTTCAGGGTTTAGTTAAACATTTATTCACAGGACTCCCTGATTAAGCTGTGCCACCAACACCTGGCCCCTAAGACTATAAGTTTTCATCCCTGAAGACTCAAACTGTGAGTGGAGAGAGTAAGGGGCTGGAGAAAAGGAACAGCAGTAGCACCACCAGTAACCAAAGCTGTGCACTAATTTCATTAAAATAAATAAATAAATAAATAAATAAATAAATAAACACCATGGATAGATTTTTCGTTATTGCCATGAGGGCTTTGCTGTGGCTTACAGCCTGAAAGATTCCATTGTTCCTATTGAACTTTCCTCCCTACCCACCTCTGGTAAATAGTGATATATATATATATATATATATTTATGGGACAGAGAAGCAGAGACACCACAGCACTGCTCCACTCCTATGAAGCTTTCCTTGTGCATGATGCTCCCATGTAGTGGCTGGGGGCGTGAACCTGGATCCTTGTGTATAGTCAAATGCGCATTCTACCAGATGAATTATTTCCTGACCCTGGATATAATGTAAAGATAAATCTATCGTGGGGCAAACTGCAAGGACCAGCATAAGGTTGCCGGTTCGAGACCCCAACTCCCCACCTGCAGGGGAGTAGCTTCACAGGCTGTGAAGCAGGTCTGCAGGTGTCTTTCTCTCCCCCTCTCTGTCTTCCCCTCCCCTCTCCATTTCTCTCTGTCCTATCCAACAATGACAACATCAATAAAAACAATAATAACTACAACAACAATAAAAAACAAGGGCAACAAAAGGGAAAATATATAAAATATAAAAATGTATATAAATCAATCAATGGCTGTATATGCTGTGTTAATTGAAATTAATTTTTTTTCAAAAATATTTATTTATTTATTCCCTTTTGTTGCCCTTGTTGTTTTATTGTTGTGGTTATTATTGTTGTTATTGATGTCAGCGTTGTTGGATAGGGCAAAGAGAAATGGAGAGAGGAGGGGAAGACAGAGAGGGGGAGAGAAAGATAGACACCTGCAGACCTGCTTCACCACCTGTGAAGTGACTCCCCCTGCAGGTGGGGAGCCGGGTGCTCGAACTGGGATCCTTATGCTGGTCCTTGCACTTTGCGCCACCTGCGCTTAACCCACTGCGCTACCGCCCGACTCCCGAAATTATTTTTCTTCTTAGAAAAGTGACTATGGCATCAAATACTGTTTCAGTACTTAAGCAAAGTTTTCAGTTTTATAGATTTTTAGTATTTTTTTCAGTGCAACAAGAATATGCATGGCATACAAAATATATTCAAGATTGCAATAAAGATTATATTGTACCAGACAGTGGTAGATAGCATAATGTTATGCAAAGAGACTCTCATGCCTAAGACTCCAAAGTCCCAGGTTCAGTCCCCCACACCACCATATTCCAGAGCTGAGCAGTGCTCTGGTTAAAATAAATAATCAGATCAATAAACAAAATGTTATATATATATATATATATATAAAATATATATATATATTACCTAAAAAGGATAAATCTAGGGGCCAGGTGTGGTGCACCCGGTTGAGCATACATGTTACAGTGTGCAAATAACCTGGGTTTGAGCCTCCGGTCCCCACCTGCAAGGGGAAAGCTTTGCAAGTGGTGAAGCAGGGCTGCAGGTCTCTCTCTCGCGCTCTCCTTCTCTCTCTCTCTCTCTCTCTCCTTCCCTCTTTATTTCTGGCTGTCTCTATCCAATAAATAAATAAAAATTTAAAAAGGATAAATCTAAAAGGAGAAGGATGGGGGAAGAGGAGGAAAAAGAGTGGGGGAGTAGGACTAGTAGATGGAGAAGAAGGAGAAAATTAAGAATGGGGAGACATCTCAGCCTTTTAAAGTACAAACATACATGCATGAGATCAAACATGCATGCATGAGGCCAAAAGTTTAATCCCCAGCACCGCTTTATGCCAGTGTTATGGTTTTTTCTCTCAGGACCTGTCTCTGTCTCTCTTTCACCCTGTTATCTCATCCTCTCTCACAATAATAAATTACAGAATTAAGAGGGTAGGACATGGTGGTAGGAAGTAGAGAAAGGGAAGTTGTGCTTAGTGCTTCATGGATTTAAGTTTAACATTCTATGAAAGACAACTATGGATTCTTCCACACCCGTACACAGTGAGCTGTTTCTCCAATCTTATTTCCATGTTTTACAAGAAGAATCTATTTATGTAGTAATTACTCTAAAATTAATTTAAAAGGGTAAAATTACTTTTCTGTGTTCTATATCAATTTAATAAATTTGTTCCTATTGCTATGGATCCTGCTTGGGGTGACTCAGTTGTCACTTTAATTCTAGGGGAATGCCTAGATTAACCATAAAGCTTTAAGAGTGATGAGGTGGCATAGAGAAGAAAAGTGGGGGTGGGGTGGGGGGGTTAGTTTTTCATCTTCCTCAAAGCTACTTGTTTCCATTTTCCTTCACATTGATTGCCATTTCACACTTTTACCTCAGGTCAGGACAAATTCCTTATAGATAATAAGAAGGAAGAAGAGGAGGAAGATTGAATGAGCACTACAGTTAATAAATGGCAGTACTGGGAGTCCGCTGTAGTGCACGTGGCGCAGAGTGCAAGGACCAACTTAAGGATCCCTGTTCCAGCCCCGGCTCCGAACCTGCAGGAGAGTCGCTTCACAGGCGGTGAAGCAGGTCTGCAGGTGTTTATCTCTCCTCCCTCTGTCTTCCCCTCCTCTCTCCATTTCTCTCTGTCCTATCCAACAACAACGACATCAATAAAAATAAAAAAACTACAACAATAAAACAACAAGGGCAACAAAAGGGAATAAATAAATAAATATTTAAAATAAATAAATAAATGACAGTACTATGCTCTTTTGAATACTAACTCTACCTTAGGTTTTCTCCTAAGTATTTTCATGCATTATCATGCTTTCTAAATCTTGTTAACTTTGTGAGGTAAGATCAATAATTTCCCTCACTTCCGAGGTAAGAAACTAAGCCTAGATGAAGTCAATGATGGTGATTGCAGTCACATGACTGGTAGGTGGAGAAGCCTGATCCTGTGCCCAAGTGGTTTCACTCCAGACTGTGTACTCAGCACAAGAGTCAGCATCCTGCACTTAGAGGAATGCTGACCATCAGTTTTATAAGAGACAACATCGGGAGTCGGGCAGTGAGGCAGCGGATTAACCACACGTGGTTCAAAGTGCAAGGACCGGCATAAGGATCCGGGTTCGAGCCCCAGGCTACCCACCTGCAGGGGGGGTCGCTGCAGGTGTCTTTCTTCCTCTCTGTCTTCCCCTCCTCTCTCCATTTCTCTCTGTCCTATCCAACAACAATGACATCAATAAACACAACAATGTTAAACAAGGGCAACAAAAGGGAAAATAAATAAATAAATATTAAAAAGTTAAGAGAGAGAGAGAGAGATGAAGCATCAGGGTTGGAAAAAAAATCAGTTTAGGCCCGGGAGGTGGCACAGTGAATAAGGTGTTGGACTCTTCAGTCCTGAGTTCAACCCCTGGCACAGAATATACCAGATTCTCTCTCTCTCTCCTCCTATCTTTCTCATTAATAAGTGTACACACACACACACACACACACACACACACACACACACACACACACGATAACCTGTCACCAGGGTTATCATTTACCAATCTAACACTCCTGGTGGCCATTTTCCTTCCTTCCTTCCTTCCTTCCTTCCTTCCTTCCTTCCTTCCTTCCTTCCTTTCTTCCTTTCTCTCTATTTTCCTTTCTTTCTAATATTTTATTATATAGGCCAAGCTAGAGGGAAAGAAAGATGGACACCTGAAGACCTATTTTACTGTTTGTGAAGCATTTCCCTCAAAGATGGGGAGCAGGGGCTCAAACCCAGGTCCTTGTGTTTAGTAACATGTGTGTTTCTTAACTGGGTGCACCACTACCCAGCCCCCTTGATAGAATTTTTTAAAAATAAAATCAGTTTAAATTGGAATATTCATGCCTTTGGAGAGACCGCCTGTCAGATCTTACAATGTTCGTCATTGCTTCCTCCTCAAGTTTCTCTGAGGCTTGAAAGCTTAACATTTCAGTTATTGCTGTGGTCCGGGAGGTGGCACAGTGGATAAAGCATTGGACTCTGAAGCATGAGGTCTTGAGTTTGATACGAGCATCACATGTACCAGAGTGATGTCTAGTTCTTTCTCTCTGTCTCTCCTCCTACCCCTCTCATTAATAAATAAATAGGTTTTTAAAAAATATTTCAATTATTGCTAGAGTACTACATCAGCATAGTTCTATCAGGCAATGTGTAGTGAAGGGGAAAATATTCTCCTTTTGAGAATCAATGTCCATTTACAGTAAAAAACTCATGTTCAAGCCTCACAACAATTTCCCAATCATTAGTTCCAGTTCCAGTTTCTCTGAGGCTTGAAAGCTTAACATTTCAGTGATTGCTGTGGTCCAGGAGGTGGCACAGTGGATAAAGCACTCACATGAAACAACAGTCAATAAGAACAAGAATAAACATTTCTCAAAAAAGAAAAGGACTAGCTTTTTAAAATATTTATTTATTCCTTTTTGTTGCCCTTGTTTTTTTATTGTTGTAGTTGTTATTATTGATGTCATCATTGTTGGATAGGACAGAGAGAAATGGAGAGAGGAGGGACAGAGAGGGAAAGAGAAAGGTAGACACCTGCAGACCTGTTTTGTTGCTTATGAAGCGACCCCCTGCAGGTAGGGAGCTGGGGGGCTTGAACCCAGATCCTTACGCCCATCCTCACGCTTTGCACCACCTGCGCTTAACCCGATGCACTACCATCCGACTCCCAATGACTAGCTTCTTAAAGGTATGAGATAGTGAGAAATCCAGGTTTATTTCTTTAAAGTATGACAAACATACAATAGTACATTTTGAAGTGATTTTTATAGTTTTTGTAAAGGAAATTTCTTTTTACATAAAGCATGCAGTCTTACGCTAAATAAGAAAGAGGCTTCTCCCAATGCCCTACTTCTATCTAAACTTTATAATTTATTTCATTGTGATTTTGTTTTTTTGTTTGTTTTTAACCAGAGCACTGTTCAGCTCTGGCTTATGGTGATGTGGGGGATTGAACCTGGGACTTCAGATATGAGAGTTTTTTTTACATAACCATTATGCTACCTACCCTTCACACTTTCATTATGTCTTTATTCACTATGAAAGGAGTTCTGATTTGGCATGGGAAGTTTGAGGTAATTCATAGGAATTTTTGTTTTCATATACATACAGATTCTTAGGCATATTCTTATGTATGCATATTTATACACATATAGCAACATAACGTAGTATAAGGTAATATAAATGCATATGAGCTATTTGAAGTATTGTGAAATTCTCTTTGCACTTCCATGTACCATGAAGCTTCTGCCTACAACACTAAATTCACTTTTTGATTTTTGCAGAATCTTGTTTAGAGCAGCTGTCAGAAAGGCAAAAATGGCTCACCTGAATAGTGCGCTACTTTTCCATGTGTTGGACCCAGGTTTAAGCCCTGTCCCACCTGCATTGAAGCAAGCTTTACTGCTACGATTTCTTTTCCTTCATCTCTATGTATCTCTGTAACAAAGGAAAGAAAAGAAGAAAGGAAGACTCTCTGAAGGTTAAAAGGGCAGTGGCACACCTGGATGAGTACACACATTGCCATATATAAGGACTCAAGGTCAAGACCCCTCCACTTCCCTGCCCTCATCTCCCACCTGCAAGGGGCAAAGGGAGTTTCACTAGTGGTGAAGCAAGTACTGGAGGTGTGTTTCTCTCTGTTTTTATTGCCACCAGGGTTATCACTGGGGCTCGTGCCTGCACTACAAATCCACTGCTCCCAGCAGCCCAGACTTTTTTTTTTTTTTTTTTTTTTTTGCCTCCAGGGTTACTGCTGGTGCTTGGTGCCTGCACTAAGAATCCACTACTCCTGAAGGCCATTTTCCCCCATTTTGTTGCCCTTGTTGTTGGATAGGACAGAGAGAAATTGAGAGAGGAGAGGAGACAGAGAGGGGGAGCACAAGGTAGACAGACACATGCAGACCTTCTTAACCACTTTTGAAGCAACCTTCCTGCAGGTGGGGAGCCAGATTCAAGCTGAGATCCTTATGCCAATACTTGAGTTAACCCCATGTGCGCTTAACCCTCTGCGCTACTGCCCGATCCCCCTTTCTTTCTTTTTCCCTTTCTTTCTTTCTTTCTTTCTTTCTTTCTTTCTTTCTTTCTTTCTTTCTTTCTCCCTTTCTTTCTTTCTTTCTTTCTTTCTTTCTTTCTCTCTTTCTCTTTCTTTCTTTCTCTCTTTCTTTCTATTTTACTTGATAGGACAGAGAGAAATTGAGGGGACAAGGGGAGATATAGAGATAGAGAGGGAGAGAGACAGATAGACACCTGCTGGCCTGCTTTACCGCTCATGAAGCTTCCTCCCTGAAGATGAGGAGTGGGGCTACGAACCCAAGTCCTTGCCTATGATAATATGTGTATTCAACCGCATGCAACACTGCCTGGCCCTTCTCTCCCTCTCTATCTTTCCCTTCCCTGCCATTTTCTTTCTGTCTTATGAAATAAAAGAAAGAAGGAGGGGGAAAAGATGTCATCAAGAATAGTGGATTATCACTCAGGCATTAAGCCTGAGTGATAATCCTGGGGGCAATGTGAGAGGGTGGGAAGGGAGAGAGAAAGACACTCCCTACAGTTTCAAAGTTACATTAATATTTCCATACTTTGTGAATATCTTTCAGGAAATAACTATACCTGCTCTTTTTTTTTTTCAAATCGATGGGGTTTACAGTAAAAAAAATATTTATACCCCTTTCCCATATTAGGGAGCTACTCTCTTCCCTGGTCCAACTTTCTGGTCCTTTTCCAGCCGTGACATCATCTCCCCAGACAATAACTTGGATCCACCTGCATATCAGATTTCAGGCTCAGGGAAAAAAGAAAAACTAGTATAGCCACAGGCCCTTTGAAATATAACTAAAATATACCTACTAGCTATCTACGAAGTGGAGGACCCCCCCCCCCAACTCTTCATCTGCACTATTCCAGCCTTTAAGTTCATGACTGTTCAACAATTTGTTTGGCTTTATATGTTAACTCTCTTTTCAGCCACCAGGTTCCAGATGTTAGCATGATACCGACCAGACTTTCCTGGACAGACAACTCCACTAATGTGTCCTGGAGCTCCGATGCCCCAGGGCCCCACCCTACTAGGGAAAGAGAGAGGCAGGCTGGTAGTATGGACCAACCTGTCAACACCCATGTTCAGCAGGGTAGCAATTACAGAAGCCAGACCTTCCACCTTCTGCATCCCACTGTGACCTTGGGACCATACTCCCAGAGGGTTAAAGAACAGGAAAGCTGCGAGTCAGGTGGTGGCACAGCAGGTTAGGTGCACATAGCACAAAGTGCAAGGACCGGCTTAAGGATCCTGGTTCAAGCCCCCAGCTCCCCATCTGTAGGGGAGTCGCTTCACAAGTCGCTTCACAAGCAGATCTGCAGGTGTCTATCTTTCCCCTTCTCTGTCTTCCCCTCCTCTCTCCATTTCTTCTGTCCTATCCATCATTAACAACAACAATAATAACTACAACAACAATTTTTAAAAAAACAAGGGCAACAAAAGGGAAAATAAATAAATAAAAATTTTTAAAAATTTTAAAATAGGAAAGCTATAAGGGGAGAGGATGGGATACAGAGATCTGGTGGTGGGAATTGTGAGAAGCTGTACCCATCTTATCCTATAGTTTTGTCAATGTTTCCTTTTTATAAATAAAATTTAAAGAGAGAGAGAGAACAAAAAGAAAGAGAGAAAAGAAAGAAAGAAAGAAACATTGACAAAACCATAAGATAAGAAGGGTACAACTCCACACAGTTCCCACCACCAGAACTCCATATCCCATCCCCTCCCCTGATAGCTTTCCTATTTATCCCTCTGGGAGTATGTATCCAGGGTTATTATGGGGTGCAGGTCTGGCTTCTGTAATTGCTTCCCCACTGAACATGGGCGTTGGCAGGTTGATCCATACTCCCAGCCTGTCTCATTCCCTAGTTGGGTGGGGCTCTGGGGAAGTGGGACTCCAGGACACATTGGTGGAGTCATCTGCCCAGGGAAGTCTGGTTGGGATCATGTTAATATCTGAAACCTGGTGGCTGAAAAAAAGAGTTAACATATTGAGCCCCCCCAAAAAAAGTTAACTAATCATGAACCTAAAGGTTGGAAAACTTTTTATGAAGAGTTGGGGGGGGAGGGAACTCCTCCATTTTGTAGATAGTTAGTAGTTGTATTTTAGTTATATTCCAAAGAGCCCATGACTATACTAGTTTTGTCTTCTTCTTCTTCTTTTTTTTTTTTTCCTGAGCCTGACATCTGATATGCAGATGAATCTAAGTTATTGTCTGGGGAGATGACATTGCTGGAAAAAGGACCAGAAAGTTGGATCACTGCTCTTTAGTAGTGATGGAAAGACATGTAGTAGTGATGGAAAGACATGTCTCTGATATCTGATTACTGTAAAAAATGGCGACTAATCCCTAGCACTGCAAAAACGGTATCATCTGTTTTCCATCTACACCATGCCTCGGCCTCGCGTGAGCTTAATGTGCAGCTTGGTGATACGAGAATCCGGCATGAAGCCCAGCCAGTCTATCTTGGCGTTACTCTCGATCGCACTCTGTCATTTCACGAACATCTCATAAAAACTGCAGCAAAGGTGGGCGCGAGGAATCACATCATTGCAAGACTGGCTAGATCCTCATGGGGTGCGAGCGCTTCCACACTACGATCATCATCTCTGGCATTATGCTATTCCACTGCAGAATACTGTGCCCCAGTATGGTTCCGTAGCCCCCATGTCCACTTGGTCGATTCCAAATTATATTCCTCCATGAGGATAATTTCTGGAACCATCCGTTCCACCCCGGTTCCATGGCTGCCAGTTCTTAGCAACATCGTCCCGCCAGATATTCGTCGGGATGCGGCATCATCTAAGTTCATTTCCCACCGGACCTGCCAATATACGCGGATATCTTCGCCCACCCTGTCCAACGCTTGATGTCTCATCACCCAATCTGGTCCCCTACGCCTACACTGAACTTTTCTGTTCCAGTCTCTTGGAAACAGAGCTGGCAGTCAGCTGAGGTAAAGAACAAACACCTCATCACAGACCCCTGCAAGCGTCAACCCGGCTTTGACCTAGCACGTTATGATTGGGCCCTCCTCAATCGCTATCGAACAGGCCATGGCCGGTGCACCGCTATGTTCCATCTCTGGGGAGCCAGAGACGACCCGAACTGCCCCTGCGGCTACAGACAATGACCCACATAGTCAATGACTGCCACCTCTCCAGATTCAAAGGAGGTCTTGAAACTTTACATCAGGCTCAACCTGACGCTGTTGACTGGCTACGAAAGAAGGGCAAACGCTAGAAGAAGAAGAAGTAGTGCACACAAGTCACTATGAACAGGGACTGATTTCAAGCCCCTAGTCCCCACCTGCAGGGGGAAAGTTTATATGCAGTAAAGTAGGACTTGAGGTATCTCTTTCTTTCTCCCTCTCCCTCTGCTCTCTCCTTCTCAAATTTTGTCTCCTTTTAATGAATAAATAAAATATTTGATAAAGAACCAAAGAATTAGAAGCATCATCAATTCCATCCACTGCCACACAAGAGAAAATACTTATTAAATTACCATTTAAAATGGAAATACTGTGACCCAGGAGGTGATGCAGTGGCTAGGATGCTGGACTTAGAAGCATGAAGTCCTGAATTCAACCCCCAGCATTGCATATGCCAGAGTGTTGCTCAAGTTCTTCCCCTCTCTGCCATCTTTCTTCATATAAAATTAATTAATTTAGGGAGTCAGAAGGTAGCCCAGCGGGTTAAGTGGAGGTGGCACAAAATGCAACAACCATCAATAAAGATCCCAGTTCAAGCCCTCAGCTCCCCACCTGCAGGGTAGTTACTCACAAGCAATGAAGTAGGTCTTCAGGTGTCTGTCTTTCTCTCCCTCTCTCTGTCTTCCCCTTCTCTCTCCATTTCTCTCTGTTCTATCCAACAACAAATGGCATCAGTAACAGCAACAAAAAAAAAAAAAAAAAAAAACAAGGTGGTGTATTGCACCAAAGTAAAAGACTCTGGGGTGGGTGGATGGGGAGAATACAGATCAAGAAGGATGACAGAGGACCTAGTGGGGGTTGTACCGTTATATGGAAAACTGGGAAATGTTATGTGTGTACAAACTATTATATTTACTGTCGAATGTAAAACATTAATTCCCCAATAAAGAAATAATAAGAATGATAAAAAAACAAGCTCAACAAAAGGGAATAAATAAATAAAATATAAAACAAAATTTTAAAAATTAATTTGAAAAAAATTGGAATCTTTTTTGGCTAAATTGACATAGCTTTTCAAAAGAAAGTCCTGTGACCTAGGAAGACTATCCTTGCTTCTTGTTGTTAGCAGTAGCCTATAACCAGGATCTATTTGTGCTGACACTGGTCACCAGCAGTCTGTGGAGGGAATACAGCTGGACAGATGAGAGGCAATATTCCAATACTAAAGAAGGCAAAAAGAAAAATTCTGGGCAGCCTGATCTGCAGAGGCCTAGGATGTCAGGGGCCTAAGGAGGGGGACCTCTCAAATACAGAGATGATCTGGGGACCCACTGCCACTTAACTATATGTAGGGTCTCTTCTTGTTTGCCTCTGCATAATTTCTGTCAGATTTCAAAGCAACAAAAGAAAATTTTCCTTGTTAATAATCTTTTTAGCAGCTAGGGAGGCGACTCAGAGGTAGAGCACAGGACTTGCATGTGCAAGGTTCTGAGTGAGATCCTCAGCACCAAACAGAATGATGCTCTGATTCATTCTTTCATTAAAAATAACTTTTTGGGGGGGAGTTGAGCAGTAGCACAGTGGGTTAAGCACACATGGCACGAAGCACAAGGAGTGGCATAAGGATCCCGGTTCGAGCCCCCGGCTCCCCACCTGCAGGGGAGTCGCTTCACAGGTGGTGAAACAGGTCTGCAGGTGTCTATCTTTCTCTCCCCTTTTCTGTCTTCCCCTCCTCTATCCATTTCTCTCTGTCCTATCTAACAACGACATCAATAACAACAATAATAACTAACTACAACAATAAAAAATAAGGGCAACAAAAGAAAATAATAATAATAACTTTTTTTTTTTTAGGTCTGGGAAGACAGCATAATGGTTATGCAAAAATGACTTCCAAGCCTGAAGCAACAAAGGTTTCATGTTCAGTCCCGAGCACCACTATAAGCCAAAGCTGAGTAGTGCTCTGGTATTTAAAAATAAGAGGAAGAAGAAAAAGAAGAAGAAGAAGAAAAAGAAGAAGAAGAAGAAGAAGAAGAAGAAGAAGAAGAAGAAGAACAACAACAACAACAACAACAACAACAACAACAGGGGGAGGGGGAGGCTGAGGAAGAGATTATGTTAGTTATCAAGCTCAAGCAAAGATTACTAAAGTTATGGGACCCTAGGAACATACTTAAAATAGACTTCCTAGTTTGTTTGGGTTTTTTTCCACCCTTAGGGTCCCTATTATCATCTGCTCTATTCCTACTCTTTAGTTCCTGTTTATTAAGCACTTTTATCTTATATATATGCTTTTTATCTTACTGTCTTTCAGCAACCAAGTTACAAATGCTACTATGATCTTATCCTACCTCCTGGGAAGAAAACCTCACCAATGCTTCCTGGAACCTCACCTTTCCATAGCCCTACCTAACTAGAGAAAGATAAAAATAGGCTGGGGGTATGGGTCAGCCTCTCAACATCCATGTCCAGCAGAGAAGCAATTATAGAAGTCAGAACTCCTTCCTTCTGAACCCCAAGAAGAATTCTGGTCCATAGTCCCTAAGGAGGGAAATAGTAGGTGAAGATGACCAGAAGGATCTGAACCCCAGATCTGCTGGGACCCAAAATGTTTGCCACTAGGAATCTCTGTGAAAAAGAAAAAGAAAGCAAATCTGAAAAATACTAGAGGAATTCAAAAACTGTTTCATTTATCTAAGAGAGAAAAGTAAAAAGGAAGGACACCTGGAAGTAGTAATAGGTGTAGGTGTGACTTAGAAAGGTAGTAAAGGGTAGTCTGGGAGGTGGCACAGGGGATAAAGCATTGAACTCTCAAGCATGAGGTCCCAAGTTTAGTCCCCAGCAGCACATGTACCAGATTAATGTCTAGTTCTTTCTCTCCCCTCCTATATTTCTCTTAAATAAATGAAACGTAAAAAGAAAAAGAAAGGAAGTGAAGGTGGAACCACAGGGGAAAAAAATGGGCAAAAAATATATAGATAGAGTATAGGTATAGACATATAGATATAGATGTAAAGTCAATCCATATCTGTGACCTTGGGAGAACTATTGCAGATTTCTCTAGAAGGAATGGGGACACAGAACTCCATTGGTGGAAATGGTTTGGAATTATCTTCTTGTTATTATCTTATGATCTTATAAATCATTAAATTAAAAAAAAAGAAAGAGAAAGATGAAAAAGGAATAAATAAAACTTTTTTTTTATTGCCACCAGGGTTATTGCTGGGGCTTGGTGTCAGCACTACAAATACACTGTTCTCAGTGCCCTTTTTTTTTTGTTTGTTTTTTCTATTTTATCAGGTAGGACAAAGAGAAACTGAAAGAGGGGGAGGAGATAAAGTGGTAGAGAGACATCTGCAGACATTTTTCAACTGCTTGTGAAGCATTCCTGCGTAGATGGGGATCAGAGGCTCAAACCTGGGTCCTTGTGCATTGTACTATGTGAATTTAACTGGGGGTGCCACTATCTGGACCCCAAATAACTTTTTAATTAATTAATTAATTAATAATGAAAGAGAGAGACCAGACTACTGCTGAGCTCTAGTTTGTGGGGTGCTGGGGATTGAACCTGGGACTTCAGAGCCTCGGGCATGAAAGTCTTTTACATAGCCACTATGCTGTCTCCCAAGCCCAATAAACAACTCTTGAGGGGGGAAAAAAAAAAAAAGGATCTTAGGGCCTGGGCGGTGGCTGCTCAGCCATACATAACCTAGGTTGGAACCCAGTTCCCACTGCACTGGGTGAAGCTTTAATACTGTGCTGTCTTGCCCTCTCTTTTTTTGTCTGGAAATATGAACCCAGAGTGATGAAGCCCCAGTGACAACTACTACAACAACACAAGGAATCTCAAATGGAAGTTACTGCATGTACCCTAAGTTTTATTAGAAGGGGACATTTGGAACATCTCTTGAGTTTGTTCAAGCTGAAGAAAGAGAGACCTCGGGTCCTGAGAGCACAGAAGGGCAAGCACAGAAGGGCCCCTGGCAGAGAGCATTGTGCTGGGAGGTCACAAGTGACAGAAACTGCTGGCCTTTCTTTCGGCAGCCCACAGGAAACATTTGCACCTCCAGCACTTTTTGCTGCTACAAAGCATCCACGGCACCAATGCCCGTGTGGGGCACAGAAGTTGTTCACTGTGCTGCCTTATTATTCATCTTTCTATCTGGCCTCTGGGAATCCAGTGAAAGATCCAAATCTTTCCACTCTCCATTTGGTAAGCAAAACCTTAAAGATTTTAAACATTCCTAACTTTCACTCTAGAAGTAACACAGCCATTAGCAGAAGCAAGCTTTTGCTTCCTGGGAATATGTTTGTGAAACTGTCATGAAGATTTTATTTATGGCTCGTATTAGTTATGCCAACATTAACAAGTGAACCCTGATAAAAAATTAAGGTAGGGAACTGGAGAGACAGCAAAATGCCTATGCAAATGTCTTCCATGACTGAGGCTCTGAGTTCCCAGGTTCACTCGCCAATACTACCATAAACCAGAGCTGAGCAGTGTTCCTGGGAGAAAAATTAAGGTTGGAAAAAAAATAACATTAAAAAAAAATTACTTACACCATTGTTCCAGCATTGAATGTCAACACATCAAACTTAGACCAAATATATTTTTAGCCATTTGTGTATGTGTGTGTGTGATAAACTTGTGGATCTAGCTATAGCTGGCTGAATGTTTTCTCTAAAATAATTGACTTCTATCTGTCAGGAGCAATGACTATGACTTTATTCATATGCAATAAAATCCCAATAAAAAGAAACTAACATGCAAATAAAAAAGAAATTAACTTCCTACAATTAGAATAGATGAAATATTAATAGTTTTTGAAGAGTTCAGTTGGAATTAAGTCAAGGCACATTAGCATTTTCCAGTTTATGACCACACTATAGTAGTTTAACTGTCTTATTATTATTACTATTATTATTGGAAATATGTTTCTCCTAGCATCTAGTAATGGTAGAAGAACTAAATGATACTGAACCTTTTGGGAATGAGGAAAAACAGACCAAAATTGCAAGCACCAGGCAAATAAAGAGAAAGAAGAGTCATTTAGGTAAGTCTCTGCTTAGACATTACTTGATGAGGAAGGGGGTGCAGTGCCTCTGTGAAGAGAGAGGTGCTGCATTGACATCATCTAAAAAAGCATTTTTCTGCTGAGCAGAGTGGTTTCAATTAAGTCAAACAGGAGGTTAAAAAAAAAAAAGCCCCTGTCGGGCAGCCCCCCTGCTCCATCCTCCATTGCTGACACTATGGCCTATTTATATATTCACTGTTTTGCCTGAAAGATTCCCCACCCATTCCTTTGATCTATCTTCTTTCTACCTCAAGACCCGCCCTGCCTACAGAGTACATTAATCCCGCCAGTTAAAACCCTAGCAACTGTGGCTACGGAAGCTTTCTATCTTCCTGCTGTTTCCTTTTCTCCACCCCTTTTCCTAGCCATTTCCTTTTCCGACTTGCCACTTCCAGTTCTAAATATATAAAAGTGTTGTCTCTGATCAATAAAGATACATTGTGTTCCCGCTCCTCCACAAGTTCCTTGTCTCTCTCCCACGTCACTGAGTAAGCAGCAGCCCAGGTTGGCTCTGGTCAAGTTCTCTCCAACCCAGAGAGCATGTGCCCGGGAAGAAACACCCTCACACTAGCCTGGCAAGCCCCAATTCCTATGGACATCTAATCTTTGATAAAGGGGCCCAAAGTATTAAGTGGAAGAAGAAGGCTCTCTTTAATAAATGTTGCTGGGGAAAACTGGGTTGAAACATGCAGAAGAATGAAACTGAACCACTTTATCTCACCAGAAACAAAAATCAACTCCAAATGGATCAAGGACATGGATGTTAGACCAGAAACTATCAAATGCTTAGAGGAAAATATTGGTGGAACACTTTCCCACCTAAACCTCAAGGACATCTTTGATGATACAAACCCAGCTGCAAGGAAGACTAAAGCAGAAACAAACCAGTGGGACTACATCAAACTGAAAAGCTTCTTCACAGCCAAAGAAACTATCACACAAACAAAGAGACCCCTCACAGAATGGGAGAAGATCTTCACATGCCATACATCAGACAAGAGACTAATCACCAAAATATACAAAGAGCTCAGCAAACTTAGCACCAAAAAAACAAATGACCCCATCCAAAAATGGGCAGAGGATATGAACAGAACATTCACTACAGAAGAGATTCAAAAGGCTAAAAAACATATGAAAAATTGCTCCAGGTCACTGATTGTTAGAAAAATGCAAATAAAGACTACATTGAGATACCACCTTATCCTGTGAGAATAGCATACATCAAAAAGGACAGCAGCAACAAATGATGGTGAGGCTGTGGGGACAGAGGAATCCTCCTGCACTGCCAGTGGAAATGTAAGTTGGTCCAACCTCTGTGGAGAGCAGTCTGGAGAACTCTCACAAACCTAGACATGGACCTTCCATATGATCCAGTAATTCCTCTCCTGGGGATATACCCTAAGGACTCCATAACACTCAACCAAAACGATAGGTGTACACCTATGTTCATAGTAGCACAATTCTTAATAGCTAAAACCTGGAAACAACCCAGGTGCCCAATAACTGATGAGTGTCTGAAAAAGTTGTGGTATATATACACAATGGAATACTATGCAGCTAGTAAGAACAATGAACCAACCTTCTCTGACTCATCTTGGATGGAGCTAGAAGGAATTATGTTAAGTGAGCTAAGTTAGAAAGATAGAGACGAGTATGGGATGACCCCACTCATAAACAGAAGTTGAGAGAGAATAACAGAAAGGGAAATTCAAAGCAGGATCTGACTAAATTTGTAGTAGGGCATCAAAGTAAAAACCCTGGGTTGAGGGTGAGGGTGGATGTTCAGCTTCATGGGGCAGGTGGGGGTAGGGGTAGGGAAGATGGGACACAATCTCTTGGTGATGGGAATGATGTTTATGTACACTTCTATTAATTTGTAGACATATAAACCACTATTTAAGTAATATGAGAGGGGAAAAACTGAATGCCTCAAACTTTTTAAAACACAGACTGAGTCTTCTTAATACATAGGCTGAGTCTTTGATATGTTGACTCTCTTTTTTAAATTTTTTAAATTTATTTAAAAAAGGAGACATTAACAAAACTGTAGGATAAGAGGAGTACAACTCCACACAATTCCCACCACCAGATCTCCGTATACCATCCTCTTCCCTTATAGCTTTCCTATTCTTTAACCCTCTGGGAGTTTGGAGCCAAGGTCATTGTGGGATGCAGAAAGTGGAAGGTCTGGCTTCTGTAATTACTTCCCTGCTGAACATGGGCATTGACTGGTCGATCCATACTCCCAGCCTGCCTCTCTCTTTCCCTCGTAGGTTGGGGTTCTGGGGAAGCAGAGCTCCAGGACACATTGGTGGGGTCATCTGTCCAGGGAAGTCTGGTCAGCATCATGCTGGCATCTGGAACCCGGTGGCTGAAAAGAGAGTTAACATACAAAGTCAAACAAATTGTTGAGCAGTCATGGACCTAAAGGCTGGAATAGTGCAGATGAAGTGTTGGGGGGTACTCACTGCAGACTATTGTGTACTTTTGCTTTCAGGTATATATTTTGCCTGAGTTTATGGATATGTGTGAACATATGTTCTATCTCAGGGGACCTGATCTATATCTAGGTTTTGGGACTTTGTTAGGAAAGTTTGTTTGTAAACCGCCTGGAATGGAGTTAGAGAAAACTATGAAAGGAAAGGTTTCACCCAAGTAATGAAGCTGAAGGGTTGTCATTCCACACCTGAAGTCTCTGGACACAGTCAGAAGTGAAGCATGCTGAGGTGGTACTCTTTGCATTGATTAGGTTGGTCTCTGCGGGTACAACATTATTTGGTATGAATTGAGAGAAGCATGTAGGAAAGTGCACCCCACCTTAAGGTTCCAGGACTGGGGTGGAATATAGGCTCTATAGAGGAAGTGAAGGTTCTTGCTTTCTTAGGGTTCAAGAGGACAAAAGACAGTTATTGTTATAATCACATTATTTGGTAATTGGGTTAACTTTGAAAAATACGTTTGTGGGGTTGTATGGAAAACTGAGAAATGTCATGCATGTACAAACTATTGTATTTACTGTTGGTTGTGAAACATTAATTCCCCAATAGAGATTTTTTTAAAAAAAAAATCCCTTTGTTAGAATTTGCTGTATAATACCCAACATCACCATAATTTATGTCCTTTGACACTATCTGTGTATAGCTATGCCACCAGTTGCTTCTGTTCTCCATGGTCTAGGCTTTTGAGAGAGTCAATAAGCTTAGTCCAGGGAGAACAGAAGCGACTGGTGGCATAACTATATACAAATAATGTCAAAGGACATAAAATATGGTGATGGTGTATATGATACAGCAAATCCTAACAAAGAGGTTTTTCAAAGTTAACCCAATTGCCAAATAATGTGGTTATAGCAATAACTATCTATTGTCTTCTTAAACCCTAAGAGAGCAGGAACCTCCTGTTTCCTCTATAGAGCCTATATTTCCCACAATCCTGGATACTCTGGGAGGGGGCTCACTTTCCTGCATGTTTCTCTCAAGTCATACCAAATAATACTGCACCCGTCAATCCCAACCTAATCAATGCAATGAATACCATCTCAGCATGCTTCACTTCAGACTGTGTCCAGAGATGTCAGGCATGGAATGCCAACCCTTCACCCTTATGACTCGGGTGAGACCTTTCCTTTCATGGTGTTCTCTAATTCTATTCCAGGAGGTTCACTTCCTAACAAAGTTCCTAGATATAGACCAGGTCCCATGAGATATGTTCACATGTATCCATAAATTAGGGCAAAATATATACCTGAAAACAAAAATACACAATAGTCTGTAGTGAGTCAGTATAAAGTTCATTTTTTTTTCCCTTTTTTGTTTTGTGAGTCTGGCTAAAGGTTTGTTGATTTTATTTACTCTTTCGAAGAACCAACATTTACTTTCATTGATCTTTTGTATGGTTTTCCTATTCTCGATGTTATTTATTTCTGCCCTAACTTTAGTAATTTCTGTCCTTCTGGTTGCTTTAGGATTCCTTTGTTGTTCTTCTTCTAGGTCTTTAAGATGTGCAATCAGGCTGTTTATTTGTGCCTTTTCTTGTTTCCTAATGTGTGCTTGTATAGCTATGAACTTCCCTCTTAGGACTGCTTTAGCTGTGTCCCAAATATTTTGATAGCTTGTGTCTTCATTTTCATTGAACTCTCGAAACATTTTGATTTCTTCCTTGATTTCCTCTTTGACCCAGAAGTTGTTAAGAAGTGTACTGTTGAGCTTCCACATTTTGGGACTGTTACTAATCTTTTGTTGATTGTTAAGTGTTAGTTTAATTCCACTGTGGTCTGAGAAGATGCTTGGGATGATTTCAGTGTTCTTGAATAGGCTGATGCTGTCTTTGTGGCCTAACATATGGTCTATCCTTGAGAATGATCCATGTGGATTTGAGTAAAATGTGTATTCCAGTTTTTTGGGATGAATGACTCTGAAAATGTCCAATAGTTCTAGTTTATCTATCTCTTCATTTAGCTCCCTTATGTCTTTACTGATTTTCTTCCTGGATGATCTGTCAAGTTGAGATAGTGGGGTGTTGAAGTCCCCTACTATGATTGTGTTACTGTTAATATATTGCTGTAGCTCTTTCAGTAGAAGTTTGATGTATTTAGATGGCTTCTCATTGGGTGCATAGATATTAATAATTGTTAAGTCCTCTTGATTGACTGATCCTCTGAGCATTAAGTAGTGTCCATTCCTATCTTTTTTAATCTTATCTATTTTAAAGTCTATCATGTCAGATATGAGAATAGCTGCTCCTGCCCTTTTTTGTGGGCCATTGGCTTGAATGATAGTTTTCCATCCTTTCACTTTAAGTCTGTGTTTGTCTTATTGCGTTAGGTGAGTTTCCTGTAGACAACATATTGTTGGGTTGTGTTTTCTGATCCATCTTCCTACTCTGTGTCTTTTAATAGGTGAATTCAGGCCATTGACATTTATTGATATCAAAGATTGAAGATATTTTAACGCCATTCTTGTAGAGTTTTAGAGTGTTTTGATATATGTCCTATTTGTGGTGGTCTGAGTATTTATAGGAGACCTTTCAGAACTTCTTTCAGGGCAGGCTTGGTGATGGTTGCTTCCTTCAACTGTTGCTTGTCTGAGAAGGTTTTGATGCTTCCATCTAGTCTGAATGACAATCTAGCAGGATATAGTATTCTTGGCTGAAAGCCTTTCTCATTGAGCACTCGATAGATATCTTGCCATTCTCTTCTGGCCTGTAGTGTTTGTATGGAGAAGTCTGCTGCTAATCTTATGGGTTTTCCTTTGTAGGTGACTCTTTGTTTTTCTCTTGCAGCCTTGAGGATCCTTTCTTTATCCTTATTCCTTTCCAATCTAAGTATGACATGTCTTGGTGTCTTTAGGTCTGGGTTAATTCTGTTTGGGAACCTCTGGGCTTCTTGAATCTTTATGTCTTTGGGGTTGTCTAGACTAGAGAAATTTTCAGCTATTATGGCCTGGAGAATGCTTTCTTCCTCCCCTTCTCTTTCTTCCTCTGGTAAGCCAATAATGCGTATATTGTTTCTTTTGAAGTCATCCCATAGGACTCTGTTGTTGTTTTCAGCATCTCTTAATCTCTTTTTGAGATCTCTTACTTCTTTTTTAGTTGTCTCTAATTCATCCTCAATCTTGCTAATTCTGTCTTCAGCCTCATTGATTCTATTCTCTCTGCCCTCTACTGCTTTCTGGAGTTCATCTATTTTGTTGCCCTGCTCTGATACTGTTTTAGCTTGTTCAGCTAGTTGCCTTCTTAGTTCAGCGATTTCAGCTTTCAGCTCTCTAATAACCATGAGATAATTAGAATTTTCTTCCATATTCTCATTTGTTGTTCCTGCATTTCTGATTACAATTTTTTCAAATTCTTTACTCACTCCTGTTATTATTTCCTTGGCTAATGTTTGGATGTTGAACTCGTTGTTTTGTGCTTCACCCTCTGGAGGACTTTTAGCTGGACTCTTGTTCTGGTTCGAGTCTCCAATATTTTTTCTTGTTGTTTTAACCATTTTATATAAGTTAACAGTTTTTTCAATCCCTGAGTTGGAGTTCAGTGGTGTAAAAGCCTTTTTTTTTTTCCCCTGTAGGCTATGGGAGCCTGAGGGCTTTTAAACTATCAATAGGCTTCTTAGCTTAATCACTGACTCCTGACCAAGAGATAAAGCAGGGTGTGGCAGAGATAATCCAGTGGTTATGCAAAGAGACTTTCACAGCCCCTCAGCTATGCCACCGAGGTATAGGTCTTCTCCTGAGTTTCTCTGTACCCTGGTGTCCCTCCCTGTTGCTGCTCCAGATTCTGAGGGTAGTAGCAATGGAGACTCAGAGTTGCACTTGGTGAGTCTCTGGGGAGTCCTTTCCTCCCTTCAGCTGTCCCCTTGTTGGTGGAGCAGACTGGAGGTGGTGTCTCCACTGACAAACTGTTGAACTGTTAGCAGTCACTTAATCTCTCCTTAGGCCCCTCTCTCCTCTCTGTCACCAGCCACGCGTGTTTGTACTCACGGTTGATTTACTGGGTTTCTGTGGTCATTCTAGTCCTGTCTTGTTTCGGTCTGGGTGGTCTCCTCTGGTATTCCTAGTTGATCCGGGAGAGGAGAGGAGAGGAGAGAAAGTGATCTGCTGCTCGTAGCTCCGCCTCCCAGTATAAAGTTCATAATCAAATAGTGTCTACTTAGACTTAGATACCTTCCTCGCCTACTTCCTATTACATTTCTCTCATTCCAAAAGCTGAATAAGAGCAAGAGACTGGCATACTTTAATGATGACTCTTTAGTCACTGTCAGTCCATTCCATCAGCTGGGGCCCTAATTGGGGAGTTCTGAGATTCCTAAACAGACTTGATGGGCTTAGAACTCAAATAAATCCCTCTCTCCACTGTTACTGGTCATTTATATCAGGAACAACAAAATAGACCCCTTTGTGGGCCCCCATAGGGCCTTGCCCTCAACTTGGATCAACAATGGTAGAGAATGTTCCATCCTTTGAAGGGAGGATGGTCAACATAGTCTATGCTACACCTGAGGAGGATGGGTCCATACTGGGGCAGCATGGAATGTTCCTACTCATGACCACAGAATGTGAGCTCAGATCTAGAGGGATGCAGAGGTCACACAGGCTCCTAAGCTAATTATGGGCCCAAGATCACATCAAATCAATGGGGTTTACAGTCAACAATATTTATACCCCTTTCCCATAATAGGGAGCTACTCTCTTCCCTGATCCAGCTTTCTGGTCCTTTTTCCAGCCATGACATCATCTCCCCAGACAATAACTTGGATCCACCGACATATCAGATTTCAGGCTCAGGGGCAAAAAGGAAAAAAAAAAAAAAAAAAAACTAGTATAGCCACAGGCCCTTTGAAATTTAACTAAAATATGCCTACTAGCTATCTACAAAATGAGGACCCCCTCCCAACTCTTCATCTGCACTATTCCAGCCATGATTGGTCCATGATTTGTCAACAATTTGTTTGGCTTTGTATGTTAACTCTCTTGTCAACCACCAGGTTCCAGATGTTAGCATGATGCTAGCCAACCAGACTTCCCAGAACAGATGACCCCACCATTGTGTCCTAGAGCTCTGATTCCCCAGAGCCCTTCCCCACTAGGGAAAGAGAGAGACAGGCTGGGGGTATGGATCAACCTGTCAATGCCCATGTTCAGTGGAAAAGTAATAATAGAAGCCAGACCTTCCACCTTCTGCATCCAGCAATGACCTTGGGTCCATACTCCCAGAGGGTTAAAGAATAGGAAAGCTATATGGGGATACAGAGTTCTTGTGGTGGGAATTGTGTGAAGCTGTACCCCTCTTATCCTATGGTTTTGTCAATGTTTCCTTTTTATAAATAAAAAAATTTTTTTTAAATAAGCCAAGATAATCAAGCAGCATGTGTTCTTTTATATAACAATGCTTTACAAAAATCTCCATTGACTTTACTAATTAAAATGTCACCCAGCAGTTAGCTTTGTTTCCCCACCTTTCTCTTCTACAATGTGTCTTAATTTTTCCTAATTATGTTTGTAAGCAGTGTTGACTATTTCAAATACACAATTAGCTTTATCATTACAACTGCAGATTTTTTTTAAAAAAATCTTCTGTACATTTTTTATGCTGTTACATGCAAACTGTGAAATCTGATGTGTTGCATCATTTGGGAATACACATGAAGTGAAGTCCCTAAATTAAAGAAGTCTGCCTGACAATAGAGCAGTTTGCCCCACACTAAACACTGCTTTAACAAAAACAAAGTTTTAACGAAACTTTGCATCACTGTCTAATTGAAAAGGGCATTAGCAACCACAAGCTCTAACCCAAGTAAGTGTCAATCATGGTTGCAAGACAGTTGCTGAAACTATAAAATAAAATTAAATTAAATTAAATATAGTAGTGGGAGCATTTAAGCACACATGTTACCATGGCTGTGCAAGAACGGGGGTTCAAGCCCCTGGTCCCCACCTGCAAGGGGGAAGCTTCATGAGTGGTAAATAGTGCTTCAGATAGTTCTATCTGTCCTCTATCTACCTCTATCTCCTCCTTTACTCTCTATTTCTGTCTTATCCAACAGAAAATCATTTTAAAAAGAAAGTCAGGGAAGAAAGAGAAGAGAAGACAACAAAAATGGAAAAGTCTTTGAATGGACAGGCAAAATAGCTCATTTGGATAGTGTGCTTCTTTGCCAGGTACATCACCGAGGTTTGAGCCTGGTCCCCACAACAGTGAATGAAGATTTGGTGTTGTGGTCTCTTTCACTCGTTCTCAGTCTCTTTGTGTCTATCTTTAAAAAGAGAGAGGGCAGGGAGAGTATTTGGATGGGTCCAAAGCATGAGGCTATATAGAGTAGTAGGCCAAGCTAGTGGGTACACAACTGGGAAGCTAAATATGCATGCTTAAGTGTGTTGGCAGGTCAAAAAGGCCCGAAGAACAAAGGAACATCCAGGTAAAGAGGTGAGATTTATATCAAGGTCTGGTAGTTGACAGAGAGCAACCTGGATCAGTGCCTCAGTGGAACTTGAAGGTTATTCTATTATATCTCTTATTTTCTATTTTTTTCTTTCCTTTTATTAAATTTTTTATATTGATTTATTTTTCCTTTTGTTGCCCTTGTTGTTTTTTGTTGTTGTAGTTATTACTGTTGTTGTTATTTATATCATTGTTGTTGGATAGGACAGAGAGAAATGGAGAGAAGAGGAGAAGACAGAGATGGGGAGAGAAAGATAGACACCTGCAGACCTGCTTCACCACCTGTGAAGCCACTCACCTGCAGGTGGGGAGCCAGGGGCTTGAACCAGGATCCTTATCTCGGTCCTTGCACTTCACGGGGTCTTCTATTATATCTATCTGCATTCAATGAAGATAAACTTCTTTGATGGCTATTATGTGCCAGGAACTAGTCTTTGTTCAGGGCACTGTAGTGAACAAAACCAACAAAGAACTTGCCCCTCATGAAGCTCTAATTTTAGTAGAAAAAACAAGTAATAAACAAGGTATACAAGGGTTAGCATAATAAGTCATTTGGATAGTGCACTTTGCTATCTGCACCACCTAGGTTCAAGCCCAGCACCACCACATTAAAAGAAGCTTTGGTGCTGCGATCTCTCTCTCTCTCTCTCTCTCTCTCTCTCTCTCTTTCTCTCTGTGTGTTTCTATCTAAAAAAAAAAAAAAGGACATACAAGTACATTATAAATAAAACATATCTTAGTGACAGATGGTAAGAAAAAGAGCAAAGGAGATGAGTATGCAAACATTGTGTTCATAGCATGGCAATTGCCAACCCAGTGTGACTAGGACATTTAAATTAATGAAGGGACCTGAAAGAGCTCACTTGCCAGAACATATGCCTTACCCTGTGCAAGACACTGGGTTTGAGCGCCAGTAACACATGCAAACTATGTATGGCACTGGGAGAGCTCCATGATGTTGAAGCAGTGCTGAGGTGTCTTTTCTCTTTCTCTCTGTCTCCTTCTCTCCTCCCTAAATTAAAAAAAGAAAAACTTCAAAATAAAATTAATTAGGGGGGCGGGTGATGGCGCACCTGGTTAAGCTCACATAATACTAAGCAAGGACCCGGGCAGGGATCCAGGTTCCAGCCCTCAGTGTCCCACCTGCAGGGAGGACCTTTCACAAGCCGCAAAGCAGGTCTGCATGTGTCTTTCTCTCTTTCTCTCTATCTCTCCCCACCTCTCTCAATTTCTCTTTGTCCTATCAAAAACAAACAAACAAACAAACAAAAAAAAAAGGTTGGAGACTGTGCGGTAGCACACAAGATTAAGCATACACAGTGTGAAGCGCGAGGACTGTCTCAAAGATCCCGGTTCGAGGCCCCGCCTCCTTACCTGCAGTGGGGGAGGTCCGCTTCAGAAGCAGTGAAGCAGATCTGCAGGTGTCTTTCTCTTCACCTCCTCTCTCAATTTCTCGCTGTCCTATCCAACAACAACAACGATAGGGGGAAAAATGGCCACCAGGAGCAGTGCAGGAACACAGTGTAGGCACGGAGCCCCAGAAATAACCCTGGAGACAAATAAATTAAATTAATTAGTTAAAAACAACAAAGATTAAGTTCTCTGGTCATACTGGCCCCATTTATACTTGCACAATAGCTATGTGGTGGCTATGCTTTGAGACACTGAAGATATATTTCTGTCACTGCAAAATGTTCTGTGGGTGAGTGGGGTTAGTGCTGGTTTTTAGGAAGATTGGGTAGGGAAGAATCCACTGGCAAAATGGTTTTTCAGTCAAGATCTTTATAGAGTGGGAACAGAGAGATAGGTAGGATGCTTACCTTGCCATGTACACAGGGTTTGAATCCTGATGCCACACAAAAGCTCCAAGTGCTGTGTTATCTCTCCAGCTCTCCCCTCCACCCCTGAATGGAAAACAAGACACTGAGTGGTAAAATTGGACATTCGTGAGCCACTGGTTTTTTGGGGGATGGGAAACTAAAACTAATGGAGTTGTGAGGAATATTCCAGTCAGAGCAGCACTTCATGTCCTAGAGTAGTGCTCTGGTTCTCTCTCTCTCTCTCATTCTCTTCCTCTCTCTCTCTCTCTCTTTTTCTCTCTTTTTCTCTTTCTCTCTCTCTCTCTCTAGTTCTCTCCCTGTCTCTCTCTCTCTCTATTCCTCTCTCTCTCTCATCTTAAACATAAAACTTAAAATTTTTAATTAAAAAAAATTAAATGAGATTATCCCAGGCAGATTAATCTAACCCTGGCCAAACACTCTCCTCAGGCTGGGCTAGATGTATGACCTAGAAACATACCCAGGAATTTCTGAAGTGGGAGGGGATCTTCCAGAAGTTTCCTACTATCAGCTGAAATTGAGCAGGGTCAGCATGGAACAAGCAGAGGTACCAGAAAAAATACCCTTCTTTTAATGCTATTCCTATAACTAATAGTAGGAGACTTCACTCTCTCAACTTGACAGATCATTCAGGCAGAAAATCAATAAAGACATGAGGGAGCTACATGAGGAGATAGATAAACTAGAACTATTGGACATTTTCACACTCATTTATCCCAAGAAACTGGAATAAACATTTTACTCAAGTCCACATCGGTCATTCTCAAGGATAGACCATATGTTAGGCCACAAACACAGCATAAGCAAATTCAAGAGCATTGAAATCATCCCAAGCACATTCTCAGACCACAGTGGAATTAAACTAACACTTAATAATCAACAAAAGATTAGTGAAAGTCCCAAAATGTGGAAGCTCAACAGCACACTCCTTAACAACTACTGGGTAAAAGAGGAAATCAAGCAATCAAAATGTTTCAAGAGTTCAATGAAAAAGAAAACACAAGCTATCAAAATATTTGGGACACAGCTAACGCAGTACTGAGAGGGAAGTTCATAGCCATACAAGCACATTAGGAAAAAAAGAGAAAGCACAAATAAACAACCTGATTGCAAACAACAACAAAGGAACCCTAAAGCAACCAGAATAACAAAAATAACTAAAGTGAAGGCAGAAATCAATAACATTGAAAATAAGAAAACCATACAAATGATCAACGAAAGTAAATGTTGGTTCTTCGAAAGAGTGAACAAAATAAACAAACCTTTAGCCAGACTCACAAAACAAAAAAAGGAAGAAGACACACATAAATTGGATCATAAATGAAAGTGGAGATATCACAACAGACACTGCAGAAATTCAGCATATCATGTGAGACTTCTATGAACAACTCTATGCCACCAAGCTAGAGAACCTGGAAGAAATGTATGATTTCCTAGAAACCTACGAACTTCCAAAATTAAGTAAAGAGGAACTAGATAACGTGAACAACCCATCACAGCTAATGACATTGAAACAGTTATTAAAACCCTTCCCAAAAATAAAAGTCCTGGAACAGATGGTTTTACAAATGAATTCTACAAAACCTTCAAAGAAGAACTAATACCACTACTTTTTTTTTAAATATTTATTTTATTTATTTATTCCCTTTTGTTGCCCTTGTTGTAGTTATTATTGTTGTTGTCGTTGTTGGATAGGACAGAGAGAAATGGAGAGAGGAGGGGAAGATGAAGAGGGGGAGAGAAAGACACCTTCAGACCTGCTTCACCACCTGTGAAATGACTCCCCTGCAGGTGGGGAGCTGGGAGCTCAAACTAGGATCCTTACTCCAGTCGTGTGCTTCGCGCCATGTGCGCTTAACCTGTTGTGCTACCGCCTGACTCCTACACCACTGCTTTTAAAAGGTTTCCAGAAGATTGAAGATACTGGAATACTCCCTTCCAGCTTCTATGAAGCCAACATCACTTTGATACCAAAAGCAGACAGAGACACAACCAAAAAAGATACAGCAGTATATTAAAAAGATTGTTCATCATGACCAAGTGGGGTTTCTCCAAGGGAGAAAAGTTAGTTTAATATGTGTAAATCAATCAATGTCATCTACCACATCAATAAAAGCAAGGCCAAAAACCACATGGTCATATCAATAGATGCAGAGAAAGCCTTTGACAAAATACAACATCCCTTTATGATCAAAACACTACAAAAAATGGGAATAGATGGAAAATTCCTCAAGATAGTGGAATCTATATATAGTAAACCAACATCATACTCAATGGTGAAAAACTGGAAGCATTTCCCCTCAGATCAAGTACTAGACAAGGCTGCCCACTGTCAGCATTATTATTCAGCATAGTGTTGGAAGTTCTTGCCATAGCGATCAGACAGGAGCAAGGAATTAAAGGGATACAGATTGGAAGAGAAGAAGTCAAACTCTTCCTATTTTCAGGTGACATGGTAGTATACATAGAAAAACCTAAGGAATCCAGCACGAAACTTTTGGAAATCATCAGGCAATACAGTAAGGTGTCAGGCTACAAAATTAACATTCAAAAGTCAGTGGCATTCCTCTATGCAAATAGTAAGTTAGAAGAAGTTGAAATCCAGAAATCAATTCCTTTTACCATAGCAATAAAAACAATAAAATATCTAGGAATAAATCTAACCAAAGAAGTCAAAGACTTGTGAGTCTTCATGAGTCACTATTCAAGGAAATTGAAAAAGACACAAAGAAGTGGAAAGATATTCCATGTTCATGGGTTGGAAGAATTAACATCACCAAAATGAATATACTACCTAGAGCCATATACAAATTTAATGCTATTCCCCATCAAGATTCCACCCATTTTTTTTAGGAGAATAGAACAATTACTGCAAATGTTTATCTGGAACCAGAAAAGACCTAGAATTGCCAAAACAATCTGGAGAAGAAAGAACAGAACCGGAGGCATCACACTCCCAGATCTCAAACTGTATTATAGGCCTATTATAATAAAAATTGCTTGGTAATGCATGAATAGACACACTGACCAGTGGAATAGAACTGAGAGCCCAGAAGTAAGCCCCTACACCTATGCACATCTAATCTTTGACAAAAGTGCTCAGACTATTAAATGGGGAAAGCAGAGTCTCTTCAACAAATGGTGTTAGAAAAAATGGGTTGAAACATGCAGAAGAATGACACTGAACCACTATATTTCACCAAATACAAAAGTAATTTCTAAGTGGATCAAGGACTTGGATGTGAGACCAGAAGCTATCAGATACTTAGAGAAAAATATTGGCAGAACTCTTTTCTGCATAAATTTTAAAGACATCTTCAGTGAAATGAATCCAATTACAAAGAAGATTAAGGCAAGCATAAACCTATGGGACTTCATCAAATTAAAAAGTTTCTGCACAGCAAAAGAAACCACTACCCAAACCAAGAGACCCCTCACAGAATGGGAGAAGATCTTTACATGCCATACATCAGATGAGAGGCTAATAACCAAAATACATAAAGAGCTTACCAAACTCAGCCACAAGAAAACAAATAACCCCATCCAAAAATGGGGAGAGGACATGGACAGAAGAGATCCAAAAAGCCAAGAAAAAATTAAAAAATATTCCAAGTCTTTGATTGTCTGAGAAATGCAAATAAAGAGATACCAACAATGAGATACCACTTCACGCCTGTCAGAATGGCATACATCAGAAAAGGTAATAGCAACAAATGCTGGAGAGGATGTGGGGTCAAAGGAACCCTCCTACACTGCTGGTGGGAATGTAAATTGGTCCAACTTCTGTGGAGAACAGTCTGGGAACTCTCAGAAGACTAGAAATGGACCTACCCTATAATCCTGCAATTCCTCTCTTGGGGATATATCATAAGGATCCCAATACACCCATCCAAGAAGATCTGTGTACACATATGTTCTTAGCAGCACAATTTGTAATAGCCAAAACCTAGAAGCAACCCAGGTGTCCAACAATAGATGAGTGGCTGAGCAAGTCATGGTATATATACATAATGGAATATTACTCAGCTATTAAAAATGGTGAATGGTGACTTCACTGTTTGCAACCCACCTTGGATGGAGCTTGAAGAAATCATGTTAAGTGAAATAAGTCAGAAACAGAAGGATGAATATGGGATGATCTCACTCTCAGGCAGAAGTTGAAAAACAAGATCAGAAAAGAAAACACAAGTAGAACCTGAACTGGAATTGGCGTCTTGCGCCAAAGTAAAAGACTCTGAGGTAGGTAGGGGGGAGAATACAGGTCCAAAAAGGATGACAGAGGACCTAGTGGGGGTTGTATTGTTATATGGAAAACTGGGAAATGTTATGCATGTACAAACTAGTGTATTTACTGTTGAATGTAAAACATTAATTCCCCAATAAAGAAAATTTTAAAAAGCTTTTAATAACCAAAATATATAAAGAGCCTGCAGATCTGCAGGTGTTTGTCTTTCTCTCCCCCTCTCTGTCTTCCCCTCCTCTCTCGATTTCTCTCTGTCCTACCCAACAATGACGACATCAAGAACAACAATAATAACCACAACAATAAAACAACAAAGGGCAACAAAAGGGAAAATAAGTAAATATTAAATAAATAAATAAATAAATAAATACAAAAATATATAAATATGTATAAATATACTTAGTGTACATATGTTTGATTGTTTTGTTTTGTGATTGTTCTAGCAGATGGATGCTGGTGAGTTTAATTCTCCCACAGGTAGACAAAGGGAGTCTTTCTATTTTATAGTCGTTTCTTCTGCATCAGCAGACATCTCAAGGAAGCTAGACTTGCTTCTTTGAGTTCTCATGTTCTCACAAGTATTCGTTCGACATTTTCTAATGGGCCTCTTAGCTCTTTGATGCTTTTAATATTATACGGTATGTTCTACCGTGCATTTGAAAATAGAACTATATTGGGCAGGGGGAATAGCATAATGGTTATGCCAATGGACTCTCAGGCCTGAAGCTCTGGGGTCCCAGGTGAAGAGAGAGAGAGAGAGAAGTATATTGCATTAAACATGTTATATCTGTGCCATATAAAAGCATAATTTTGACATTTGGTTTTACATCTTGCCTCTTTTAGGCTACCAATTAAAACTTGGCTTCTATTGCCTTGCAGGGAGACCGAATGTGGCATTTTGCCATGTCTGTGTTCCTTATAGAATTCTATGGGCACAATCTTTTCCTAACAATGATATTTGGCTTAGTGGTGGCTGGGTCTGTATTAATATTTGGAGTTTTAATTGATGATTGGATTGACAGGAAACCAAGAAACAAAGGTAATATTTTTACCTATAGCATGCATTATTATGTGGTATGTTATTATATCTCATAGACTTTCTGATTTTTTAGTGTAACAAAAATGCAACCTTGTGGCATTCTCTAAATGACACCTCTAAAATATCTTGATGTGGTTTTTTTAGTTATTTATTTTTATTATTAGATAAACAGAGAGAAGAGGGGAGAGAGATAGAGGGAAAGAGACAGAAACACATCTGCAGCACTGTTTCACCACTCATGAACCTTTCTTTCTGCAGGTAGGGATCAGGGCCTTGAACCTGGGTCCTTGCACACTGTAATGTGCATTTGGCCAGCTGCACCATTGTCTGAATCCCTTTTGATGTGGTTTTTAAATTCTGTCCCATCATACATTTTTTAGATATTTATGTTATTCTGGTGAGAAAGAGAACAGAGGAAAGCTTAACTCTGTTTTATGGTGATGTCAGGGATTGAACTTGAAACCTTAAGGCTTCAAGCATGAAATTCTAGTGCATAATCACAGTTCTGTCTCCCTGGCCCCTTCCCCCATTATTAACACTGAAAATGTGCTTTATTTTTAATATATGTTATACCCCATGTATAAATAGTCATTTTATTTTTGTTATAGACAATTCTGAAAAAGGCATATTTTATATCATGTAGGCTGTCAAAACTAAGAATTAATGTCTAGAGATTTATTTGTTTAAATGAAGGTACTTTCAGCTTATGATTATGGTTTAACCCTCCTTTATCCAATAAGAACATAAGATTTTCTAAGTTTTTTCCTATTCTTGTGATTACTAGTCAAGATGCTGGTTTCATTGCATCTAGGAGGCTTGGAAAGCTATTCTCTTAAAACCACACAGTTGAAAAGGTTAACCTATTTAACCTCTGGAGTGCTGTCCTTATGTCATACTGATACACACAGTCACATATTTCTTCCTTCCTTCTTTCCTTCCTTCCTTTTTTTCCTTCCTTTCTTCCTTCCTTTCTTTCTTTCTTTCTTTCTTTCATTCTTTCTTTCTTTCTTGAATTCGTAATTGGGAAGATTAATGGTTTACAGTCAACCATAAAATACAATAGTTGGTGCATGTGTAACATTTCCCAGTTTTCCACATAACAGTCTAGGTCCTCCTCCTCTGCCATCATATTCCAAGACCTAAACACTTTCCCCACCCACCTCCCCACCCCAAAGTCTTTTACTTTGTTGCAATACACACCAAGCAGTCACATATTTTATCCAGAGAAGTGTGATTTATCAATAGAGACCTTTCAGTTCTCTGATTTGTCTGGTAGGCACTTCAGGAGCTTGCTTTTCAAATCATCCTCTGAAAGTGTGCCTTCATTTACTTGCAAAACCCAGTTGTTGCTTCCACCCACCCCCCTTATTTTTTTTTATTTTATCGTAAAGACCTTGCCTCTAGTGATTACTGGAGCCTGTTCTTTGCCTCCTGCTTAAGCCTGCAGTTGCTGATGGAAACAACCCTGTGTGGCACGGGGAATTGGTCAAATGCAATTACTCTGCAGTAAATGACAGCTTAGCTACAGCCTGTCTCTTAAAAGCAAGAGTAAATGTTGGACTCCTGGTGTTTACATGTCCAGTTGTGCATGCCTCTCTCTTCACTCAGAATGCCTCTGTCACCACCTGCTGCGTTGTCCTGATGCTTATGTTCTCCTACAAAAGGGAAATGGAGCACATCTGGCATGGCTGGCTCACTGTAAGTGTTCTCCATCTTCCTCCTGTGCCCAGAGGGTGAGTATTAGAGACAAGACTTGATTGTCCTTCGGTGAGTCATCTCTGTACAGCTTGGCTCACTGGTTCGGATCTGGCTGATCTTTCACCAGTGTTCTCCTCACCCCTAATTTGTGGATCAGAGCCTAAATCTCACAGACATGAGCACAACAGAACAGCAGAGTCTCTGTCTGCAAGGTACAAATTAGCATTGGATCTGGTGTTAATGGGATGCGAAGGAGAAAATGCCTAGAATCCACACAATAGTCTTTGGCTCTAAAGCCACATCAAACTTCATTCTCTCCAAGGTCTTCCTGTTTATTTAAATGTTCCTGGAACTGTCAGACAAATCACTGGATAGACCAAATTGGGCTGAGAAAGTCTATTCTTAGATTCCAAATTGCCTTTATTTTGCTTCTCTAGGTGATTTGCTATGCAGTCGTGATTACGCTGGCGGCCTTAGCGAACTTGGCCAGCACAGCATTGACCATCGCCATTCAGAAGGACTGGATTGTTAGCCTCACGGGCAACAACAGAGGCCAGCTGGCTAGTGAGCTGTGCCACTCTGGGGGTCATGGGGTCTCTGATCAGCTGGGACCAGCCTGGCTTTGTGATAGATTGCATGGGCCTATCAGGGCTCTGAGAAAAACATGATGGTAGCCTTTAAGATAAAGGTATTTAGAATCAAACAGACCTGGATTTCAATTCAGCTAAAAGCCAGCTATTGGTCTTATCAGCTGCAAGCTATTTAACTTTTCTATATTTCACTTTCCTTATCTGTTGGTTGTGAAAAATATCCATGCAGCCTCCCTGCCCCTAATACCAGCTCAGTTTTGAGAAGGGTTTTGTAAAGCATCTAACACTTCATTGGAAGCACATGAGAAGAGAATGATATTCTCATTTTCCAGAGTTTATGTAGGCTATCCTTTTTTAAAAGTAGTTATTTATTTATATCCCTTTTGTTGCCCTTGTTGTTTTATTGTTGTAGTTATTATTGTTGTTATTGATGTCGCTGTTGTTGGATAGGACAGAGAAATGGAGAGAGGAGGGGAAGACAGAGAGGGGGAGTGAAAGATAGACACCTGCAGACCTGCTTCACCGCTTGTGAAGCGACACCCCTGCAGGTGGGGGTAGGCTATCCTTTTAAGAGGAAATGTCCTCAAGACACATGATACATTACAGAAGTTCCCTGAAGCATTTGTTTGTTTGTTGATTTATTTACCAGAGCACTACTCAACTCTGGTTTATGGTAGTGCTGGAGATTAAACTTGGGACCTTGGAGCATAAGGGTCTTTTGTGTAATATTCATTATGCCATCTCCCTAGACCTCCTGGGCATTTTTAAACTTCTAACTTTTAAATCATATTTATTTGTTTGGTTTTTATTATTATAAACAGAGACAGGCAAACAGAGAGAGACCAACCACAGCACTAGAGCTCTTCAGTGGGCCAAGGTCCAGACTCAAACCTGGGTTGTGCACATGGCAAAGCAGCACACTAACCAAGTGAGCTAGAGGTATCTCATTGGCCCTTCTTGGCAGTTCTTGACCTGACCTGGAAAATGAGTGGATTGAAAGTTGTTTTTTTTTAAGTCTATGCAGTAAAAAAAAAAAAAAAATCTCAAATGTTGATTATCACCTAATGCTGATAGTGAGATTTATATCTTTTTTTAGTGAGATTTATATCTTTTTTTAAAAAATGTTTTTTTTGTGTTATTTTATTAGTAGAGCTAAATGGAAGAACCTAACATCTCCATTACTTTTTTCTTCTATTCGCAAAACTTGGATCATTCACATCGTGATATATTTAAATCACCAACTTAAAGTCGGAGATCTCATTCTATCCTATATTTGTGCAATTGGAACTCTTTGTTAGAAAAATCTTCATGAGCATGATAGCCAAGATAAAGGAAGCTATTATGGAGGAGTCTATTAAAATATGCTCCTTACAAAGAACAGAAGCCCCTTATAATCATGCTTTCTCTTAAACTACACTTACTTGGATGTACTGTGGCTTAAATAACACCACCAAAAATAAAGTATCTATGTGTGTAAAATCCAAATGACATGGTATTGAAAGAATCCTGTTTCTGAGTAAAAATAAAATAAACATTAAATATTCCTAGTCTCTTAATTAATTTTAAACAAATAAAAATTAAAGTGCAGATCATGGATGGTACAGATGATTTTAGATGGTGGTGGCAGTTAAGAGTCAGACTTTAATGTCAAACTGCCTGTGTTTGAATGTCAGCTCTACCACTTACCTTCTCTGTGACCTCGACAAATAACTTCACCTCTTTGTACTTTGGTTTTGTAATTTTATTTATTTTATTTTCCCTTTTGTTGCCCCTGTTGTTTTCATTGTTGTTGTAGTAATTATTGTTGTCATCATTGTTAGATAGGACAGAGAGAAATGGAGAGAGGAGGGGAAGACAGAGAGGGGGAGAGAAAGACACTTGCAGACTTGATTCACCGCCTGTGAAGCAACTCCCCTGCAGATAGGGAGCTGGGGGCTCGAACCTAGGTCCTTATGCCTGTCCTTGCACTTCGCGCCACGTGTGCTTAACCCGCTGTGCTACCACCCAACTCCCTGTTTTGTAATGTTTTTTAAGGATTTTTTTCTTTTTCATTTCTTTTTAAAAATCTTTTATTTGGGAGTCGGGCAGTAGCACAGAGGGTTAAGCACACGTGGCGTAAAACACAAGGAGACCAAAGTAAGGATTGAGGCCCCAGCTCCCCACCTACAGGAAAGTCACTTCACAGGCAGTGAAGCAGGTCTTCAGGTATCTGTCTTTCTCTCCTCCTCTCTGTCTTCCCCTCTGCTCTCCATTTCTCTCTGTCCTAAGACATCAATAACAATAACAATAATAACTACTACAACAAAAAAACAACAAGGGCAACAAAAGGGAAAATAAATAAATATTAAAAATATCTTATTTATTATTGGATAGAAACAGAGAAATTGAGAGGGGAAGTGGAGATAGAAAGAGGGGGAAAAGACAGAGAGACACCTGCAGCCCTTCTTCACCACTCAGAAAGCTTTCCCTCTGCTGAGCACATCCTTGAGCACTGGGATGTGTGCACTTAACCAGGTGTGCTACCATCTGGCTCCCTGGTTTTGTGACTTGTAAAAGGGAGATTTGATCAGCTTTTTAGAGTTGTTGAGAAGGTGGAGAGAGATAAGTAGATGTAAAAGATGTCTGTGTGCCTGGTGCAGGGCAACTATTCAACTAATTATGTCTGTTATCCTTTTGTCAGCAGACTTGTTATAACTTTTTGATATTATTGCTATTAAGATAATAAAGCAGGATAAACAAAAAGTGCAGGGGACTGGGAGATGGCTCTCCTGTTAAGTGTGTTCTTTACCATGCAAGAACCTGGTTTGAGCTTCTAGCCACCACATGGGAAGACTTGCAAGGGAAAGCTTCACAAGCAGTGGAATGGTGCTACAGCATCTTCTCTCCTCTGCCTTTCTGCCTCTTTTCCCCTGCTCTCAGACACTCTATCTTCAAAAAAGAAGATGGAAAAATGGAAGGAAGGAAGGAAGGAAGGAAGGCAGGAAGGAAGAAAGGGAGGGGGAGGAAGGAAGGAAAGGAGAAAAGGAAGAAAAGAGTCTGATAGAAGGGAAGGTATCATACATGAGGAAGCATACATGTAGGGTGTGTAAACAAATAAGTAAATGTGCTGAGACAGGGAACCAGTTCTCTCTATTCCTCAGTTACTGAACTTCCGATTGTTCAAGTTCCAGTAACTGAATTTTGCAGGTCTTTCCTAGGATGAGAATTCCATGATAGACCAAAAGTTAGGCTAAAAGGGATGTTTCCAGTTCTCAGTAAACCAGTGCAGAGCTAGCAAATCTGGCAAATGCCTGACATGCAATTCATCAGGAAGAAGGATTCATCCACTGAGTTGCAAGTTTCCCTTCCTTTCACTTGCAGGGATGAATGCAGCAGTCCGGCGGCTGGACCAGATCATTAATATATTTGCTCCCCTGTCTGTGGGCCAGGTGATGGCATGGGCATCTCATGTGATTGGTTGTGGTTTCATTCTTGGATGGAATTTGGTTTCACTTCTTGTAGAGTTTCTGTTTCTGTCCAGGGTTTATCAACTAGTTCCCCAATTGGCTGTAAAGCCCCAGCAACAAACAGGGGGGACACTTCCTAGAAAGGCAACAGGAGGCTATGAACACTCCAGGTAATGTAAACTCAAGGACAGCTTTGTTTGTTTTTATTTTCTTTGCCCTTCTTTATGCCATTGTTTTAGTTCTTCTTTCCAGAGTTTGTGTCTTTTATTTTTTTTCCTGTCCCTCCACCCTTGAAACTGAACTCTACCCTCAGCTTCCACCCAGAGATTTTTTTGCTAGGTGCCATACTCCAAACTCAGTCAGATTCTGCTTTGAGTTTCCCTTTCTGTTCTTCTCTCTCAATTTCTGTTTATGAGTGGGATCATCCCATACTCGTCTTTGTCTTTCTGACTTAGCTCATTTAACATAATTCCTTCTAGTTCCACCCAGGATGGGCCAGAAAAGGTGGGTTCATTGTTCTTAATAGCTGTGTAGCATTCCATTGTGTAAACATACCATTCATCTGTTGTTGGACATATGGTTTGCTTCCAGGTTTTAGCTATTACGAATTGTGCTGCTATGAACATAAGTGTACACATATCTTTTTGGTTGGGTGTTATGGAGTCCTTAGGATATATCTTTAGGAGAGAAATTACTGGGTCATATGGCCTATTTCTAGCCTTGTGAGAGTTCTCCAGACTGCTCTCCACAGAGGTGGGACCAATTTACATTCCCACCAGCAGAAGGGTTCCTCTGTCCCCATAGCCTCTCCAGCATCTGTTGCTGCTGTCATTTTGATGTATGCCATTCTTACAGGGGTGAGGTGGTATCTCAATGTTGTCTTTATTTGCATTTCTCTAACAATCAGTGACCTGGAGCAATTTTTCATGTTTTGCTAGCCTTTTGGATCTCTTCTGTAGTGAATGTTCTGTTCATATCCTCTGCCCATTTTTGGATGGGGTCATTTGCTTTTTTGTTGCTAAGTTTGCTGAGCTCTTTGTATATTTTGGTGATTAGTCTCTTGTCTGATGTACGTTATGTGAAGATCTTCTCCCATTCTGTGAGGTGTCTCTTTGTTTGTGTGATAGTTTCTTTGGCTGTGCAGAAGTTTTTCAATTTGATGTAGTCCCACTGATTTCTTTCTGTTTTAGTCTTCTTTGTAATTGGGTTTGTATCATCAAAGATGTCCTTGAGGTGTATGTGGGAAAGTGTTCCACCAATGTTTTCCTCTAAGTATTTGATAGTTTCTGGTCTAACATCCATGTCCTTGATCCACTTGGAGTTGACATTTGTTTCTGGTAAGATAAAGTGGTTCAGTTTCATTCTTCTGCATGTTTCAACCCGTTTTTCCCAACATCATTTATTGAAGAGAGCCTCTTTCCAACATTTAATAATTTGGGACCCTTTATCAAACATTAGATGTCCATAGGTATGGGAGTTTAGTTCTGGTCTTTCAGTTCTGTTCCACTGGTCTGTGTACCCATTTTTGTTCCAGTACTAGGTGGGTATTTTGATTATGATGGCCTTATAGTTTGAGATCTGGGAGTGTGATGTCTCCATTTCTGTTTGTTTTTATCAAGATTGTTTTGGTGATTCTAGGTGTTTTCTGGTTCCAGATATATGTTTGTAATTTTTGTTCTATTAAAGAAATTTGGTGGGACTTTGATGGTTATCACATTAAATTTGTATATGGCTCTGGGTAGAATATTCATGTTGATGATATTAATTCTTCCAATACATGAGCATGGGATATCTTTCTATTTCTTGGTATCATTTTCTATTTCTTTAAATAGCAACTCATAGTTTTTCAGTATACAAGTCTTTCACTTCTTTGGTCAGGTTTATTCCTAGATATTTTATTGATTTTTCTGTGACAGTGAATGGGAGTGATTTCTGGATATCCTCTTCTTCAGACTTAGTGTTTGCATAAAGAAATGCCACTGATTTTTGTACATTGATTTTATAGCCTGTGACTTTACTATATTGTCTAATGATTTCTAGGAGTTTTGTGCTGGATTCTTTAGGTTTCTGTATGTATACTATCATATTATCTGCAAATAGTGAGAATTTGACTTCTTCCCTTCCAATCTTTTTTTTTTTTTTTTTTTCTAATTCCTTTCTCTTGCCTGATTGCTATGGTGAGAACTTCCAATACTATGTTGAAAAGTAATGGTGATAATGGACAACCCTGTCTAGTCCCCAGTCTGAGGGAAAATGCTTTCAGCTTCTGTCCATCGAGTATGATGTTGGTTGTATGTTTACTGTATATGGACTACATTATCTTGAGGAATTTTCCATCTATTCCCATTTTTTTTGTAGTGTTTTGAGCATGAATGGGTGTTGTATTTTGTCAAAGGCTTTCTCTGCTGAGAATAATTATCTGTTGAGATAATCATGTGGTTTTTGGTTTTGCTTTTATTGATGTGGTGAATGATGTGACTGACTTTCATATATTGAACCAGCCTTGCATTCCTGGAAAATTCCACTTGGTTGTGATGAACAATCTTTTTGATATACTGCTGTATCCGGTTGGCTAGGATCTGGTTCAGTATTTGAGCATCTTTGTTCATCAGAGATACTGGTCTGTAGTTTTCCTTTTTTGTTGTGCCCCTATATGACTTTGGTATCAGGGTGATGTTAGCTTCATAGAAAGTGGAAGGGAGTATTCCTGCTTCTTCAATATTTTGGAAGAGCTTTAAAAGTATAGGTATTAACTGTTTCCTAAAGGTTTTGTAGAATTCATTTGTAAAGCCATCTGGTCCTGGACTCTTGAAGATTGTTGATAACTGTTTCGATTTCTTTGTCTGTGATTGATCCATTTAGGTTCTGTATTTCTTCCTGGTTTAGTTTTGGAAAGGTATATGTTTTAGGAATTCTTCTATTTATTATTTATTATTATTATTTTATTATTTGTTATATTTTATTTATTTATTTTCCCTTTTATTGCCCTTGTTGTTTTTCATTATTGTTGTAGTTATTATTGTCATTGTTATTGATGTTGTCATTGTTAGATAGGACAGAGAGAAATGGAGAGAGGAGGGGAAGATCGAAAGGGGGAGAGACACCTGCAGACCTGCTTCACTACTTGTGAAGCAACTCTCCTGCAGGTGGGGAGCCGGGGGCTCGAACTGGGATCCTTGCCATTCCTTGCACATTGTGCCACATGCACTTAACCTGCTGCACTACCACCCAACTCCCAAATTCTTCCATTTCTTCCACTTCTCTAGATTTGCGGTATATAGTTATTCATAGAAGCTTCACATGATTTTTTTGGATTTCTGTGGTGTCTGTTGTGATATCTCCTCTATTATTTATAATTCTATTTATTTGAGTCTTCTCTTTCTCTCTTTTTTTTAGTGAGTCTGGCTAATGGTTTGTTAATTTTGTTTAATTTTTCAAATAACCAACATTTGGCTTCATTGATCTTTTGTATCGTTCTCTTATTTTCAATGTTGTTTATTTCTGCTTTAATTTTAGTGATTTCCATCCTTCTGGTTGCTTTAGGGTTCCTTTGCTCCTTCCTCTTCTAAGTCTTTAAGTCATGCAATAAAGTTATTTATTTGAGCTTTCTCTTGTTCTCTGCTTAGCTGATCTGTCTAAGTATGATAGTATTACTATTGATGTATTTTTGTAGTTCTTTCAGTAGGTGTTTGATATATTTAGATGGCCCTCATTGGGTGCATAGATGTTAATAACTGTTAAATCTTTTTGGTTGAATGAACCTCTGATCATTATTTAATGATTTTGCCTATCTTTTATTAACTTATTTAATTTAAAGTCTATTGTGTCAGAGATGAAAATTGCTGTCCCTGCCCTTTTTTGTGGTCCAGTAGTCTATATAATAGTTTTTCATCCTTTCACTTTAAGTTTGTGTTTGTCTTGTTGAGTCACGTGGGATTCTTACAAGCAGCATATGGTTTAATTGTATTTTCTGACACATCTCCCTACTCTGTGCCTTTTAACAGGGGAATATAATCCATTGACATTTATTGATATTATGGATTTAATGTATTATAGTGTATTTATTGATTTTATGGATTTATTGTATTGTATTGTAGCAATTTTTCATTTGCTTTGATATATGGCAAGTATTATGGTGATGTTCTTATTCATAGGAGATCTTTTAGAGTGGTCCAGGAAGTGGCACAGTGGATAAAGCATTGGATTCTCAACCATGAGGTCCTGAGTTCGATCCCCAGCAGCACATGTACTAGAGTGATGTCTGGATCTTTCTCTCCTCCTATCCCTCCTATCTTTCTCATGAATAGATAAATAAATTCTTTTTTTTAAAAAAAGAGGTCTTTTAGAACCTCTTTCAGGGCAGGCTTGGTGATGGTTGCCTCCTTTAACTATTGCCTATCTGAAAAGGTTTTGATCCCTCCATCTAGTTTCAATGAAAGTCTAGCAGGATATATTACCCTTGGTTGAAACCCTTTTTCATTGAAGGCTTGATAGATATCTTGCCATTCTCTTCTGGCCTTTAGAGTTTGAGTGGAGAAGTCTGCTGATAGTCTTATGGATTTCCCCCTGTATGTGACTTTTTGTTTTTCTCTTGTAGCCTTTAGGATCCTTTCTTTATCCTTACTTCTTTTCATTGTAACTATGATGTGTCTTGGTGTCTTCAGGTCTGGGTTGATTTTTTGGTACTCTCTGGGCCTCTTGAATCTTAAATGTCCTTTCTGTTGTTTAGGTCTGAAAAGTTTTCTTCTATTATAAAATAAAATAAGACACTTTAACAGTCAGTCTGCAGATTAAACCACTCCACACTGGCTGCACACAACCTTGTCCCCTTCCTAAACCAAAAAAACCAATCACAAGAAGTAACTATCAAACAAATTCAAGAGGTATATGGAAGGAAGACAGGTAATCTAACCCAGGGAAGACTGAGGCTTTGATTGGTCAGGTATTCTGTCACTCAGATAGAGCTCCAGCCCCCTTCAAAATGAAAAAGAAAAAAAAAAGTCTTTCCTTGGGGAGATATCACCCCTTCCTTTGTATGACACCCCAGCTGAGCTAGGAATCTTGATAAAGAAATTAGCTCTTTGTGGTCTAGGAGGTGGCACAGTGGATAAGGCTTTGGACTCTCAATCATAAGGTACCAAATTCAATCCCCAGAAGCACATGTACCAGAGTGATGTCTGGTTCTCTCTCTCTCTCTCTCTCTCTCATAAGTAAATTAAAATTTTAAAAAAAATTAGCTCCACAGGAGGTCTACCAGGAGAGGCTGGTCTGAGGAGGGGGAGTACAGAAAGAAATAGCAAAGCCAAAACCCCCAGCTGAATCCCTATTTCCTTTGTTCTTTTCAGCCTCTATTTGCCAGCCCACAGGGGGATTATAGGGCTCTTCCTTGGTTCCACTGTGACCCCCGCCCCCCACACTCCTCCTCCACCACTGGCCCAGAAATATTATCCTCACCCAAAATTCCCAGGTTGAAAGCAGCTTCCTTGCAGAGCTCATGACAGAGCTCTCCAAGCTCTCAGAGCCCCAGAGCTTGTGTCTTATCATAACTGCAGCAGTCTGTCTGCACATATGCCTAAAACAGTAAGAAGAAAAAAGTCTTGGCTTTGCTATTGGTCATGCAATTCACCTGACTGTCTCAATGGCCAGAGCAGAAGGGGCTGACATGTACCACTACATGAGTCCTACTCTACACAACCTGGGGTTCCTAGGTCCATAGTAAAACTTAATTCAGTGTTATCTGGGCATTCATTGTTATTATCTTTTTTTTATTTTAGTTTATTTTAATTTTACCAGAGCACTGACCTCCCAGAAACTTCTTCAAGGAAGTTCATCTACGCCGATGACATCTGCTGTGCAACTCAGGCATCCAAGTTCGACATCCTCGAGGAAACACTCATGAAAGACATGTCTCTGATATCTGATTACTGTAAAAAATGGCGACTAATCCCTAGCACTGCAAAAACGGTATCATCTGTTTTCCATCTACACCATGCCTCAGCCTCGCGTGAGCTTAATGTGCAGCTTGACGATACGAGAATCCGGCATGAAGCCCAGCCAGTCTATCTTGGCGTTACTCTCGATCGCACTCTGTCATTTCACGAACATCTCATAAAAACTGCAGCAAAGGTGGGCGCGAGGAATCACATCATTGCAAGACTGGCCAGCTCCTCATGGGGCGCGAGCGCTTCCACACTCCGATCATCATCTCTGGCATTATGCTATTGCACTGCAGAATACTGTGCCCCAGTATGGTTCCGTAGCCCCCATGTCCACTTGGTCGATTCCAAATTATATTCCTCCATGAGGATAATTTCTGGAACCATCCGTTCCACCCCGGTTCCATGGCTGCCAGTTCTTAGCAACATCGCCCCGCCAGATATTCGTCGGGATGCAGCATCATCTAAGTTCATTTCCCACGTCTACGCTCGACCGGACCTGCCAATATACGCGGATATCTTCGCCCACCCTGTCCAATGCTTGACGTCTCGTCACCCAATCTGGTCCCCTATGCCTACACTGAACTTCTCTGTTCCAGTCTCTTGGAAACAGAGTTGGCAGTCAGCTGAGGTAAAGAGCAAACACCTCATCACAGACCCCTGCAAGCGTCAACCCGGCTTTGACCTAGCACGTTATGATTGGGCCCTCCTCAGTCGCTATCGAACAGGCCATGGTCGGTGCGCCGCTATGTTCCATCGCTGGGGAGCCAGAGACAACCCGAACTGCCCCTGCGGCTACAGACAGACTATGACCCACATAGTCAACGACTGCCACCTCTCCAGATTCAAAGGAGGTCTCGAAACTTTACATCAGGCTCAACCTGACGCTGTTGACTGGCTACGGAAGAAGGGCAAACGCTAGAAGAAGAAGAAGAGCACTGCTCAGCTCTGGCTTATGGTGGTATGGAGCATTTAACCTGGGACCTCAATATTATCTTCTTTTTTTTTTTAAACTACTCTGGAAATAATTTTTTTTTCTATTCTTCCTTTCTTCTTTCCTTCCTTTCTTTTTTCTTTCTATTTTATTTGATGGAACAGAGAGAAATTGAAAAGTGAGAAGAAGAGAGAAAGATAGCTGCAGACCTGCTTCACTGCTCAGGAAACTTCCCTCCTGCAGGAGAGGAGAGGGTGTGGGGGGTGTTTGAATCTGGATCCTTGTGTATTGGTAGCATGTGCATTCAACTGGTGTGCCACTGTTTAGCTCTAACTTAATTTCTAGTGAAGCTTTCTTTTTTTTTTCTTTTTTAACCAGAGCACTGCTTAGGTCTGGCTAATGGTGGAGTGTGAGATTGAACCTGGGACTTTGGAGCCTTAGGGATGAGAGTTTCTTTACATAACCATTAAGCTGTCTACCCCCACCCTTCCCCTAACTTATTTTCTATAACCAAGACCTTCCCCCTGCCCACAATGTTGATCTAGAATAGATCTTGAGCTTCTCTTTCACAATCTTGTTTGGTTCTTCTACTCCCTTTTGGAGTTCGTCTTCATTTGTGTGAAATACCTCACACAAATGGTATATATTTCAAATCATTTTATTGAGGAAGTATTTTTTTATTTTTTATCTTAATTAATTAATTTATTTATTTATTGGATAGATACAGCCAGAAATTGAGAGGGAAGAGGGTGATAGAGAGGGAAAGAGACAGAGAGACACCTGCAGCCCTGCTTCACCACTCAGAAAGCTTTCCCCCTGCAGGTAGGGACCAGGGACTTGAACCTGGGTCCTTGTACACTGTAACATGTGCACTCAACCAGGTGCACTACCACCCACCCCCAGAAGTAATGATTTTAAAACCAGTTGTTATCACATGAGTAAAATTTTTTAGATGAATTTATTTTTTAATATTGATTTGTTCCCTTTGTTGCCCTTATTTCTTTTTTATTGTTGTAGTAATTATTGTTGTTGTTGTTGATGTTGTCATTGTTAGATAGGACAGAGAGAAATGGAGCGAAGAGGGGAAGACAGAGAGGGGGAGAGAAAGATAGACACCTGTAGACCTGCTTCACCACTTGTGAAGCAATGCCCCTGCAGGTAGGGAGCCAGGGCTCAAACCGAGATCCTTACGCTGGTCCTTGCACTTTGTGCCACCTGTGCTTAACCCACTGCGCTATGGCCCGACTCCCCCTTTTTTTTTTTAACCTCCCAGGGACAAGTGTCTGCACATACAAATAGTTTTTGACTTGTTCACAATAATTTCCTACTCTCTCCTGGAAAAGTGAATGTTAGTTTAAATTTTATTTGCATCATAGATGTTTCTTCAGAAAAATAGCCCTACGAAATTGCCTTCATTATTCCTAAGAATTTATTAACCATATCTCAAGTATATCAACTTCTGTTTTTCACCTTCATTTTTATTCTTCCTCTTTTGTCAATAACCATGTCCCTGACTTCACAGGGTGGCTTAGTTTGGGGTTCTGTTGAGCAGTCTTTGAGATGAGAACATAGGAGTGGTATAAAATCTATTTGGAAAGTAACTCCAGGAAGCTTGGCAAGGAGATGAGAAGTGAGTCAGGGAAGGACAAAAAAAAAAAAAAAAAATCCCAGTGAAGAGTATTTTGATGTGTGTGTTATGACCAAGAGCAATTGGGGTTCAATCTCACATCAGCCTTCTGAGAGACTGCACAAAACATACCTCAGAATTGTCCCAACACAGACAAGGAGGCAGAGTGGTTCTCGCTAAACCTTGCACTCAAGGGTTATTGCTAGCGGTCTTAAAGCGTGTGGCTGGAGAGAGAACCTACTGTAAAGACACAGGGACTGGGAGAGGAAGCCATCACATTAGTCAGGAATTGTCCAACAAAGAAGCAGATAGAGTTGAGACTGGGCTGAGGGAAAGTAAAACATTCACTTAATGTTTATTTGGTTTTTATCTTAGGTCACATGGATTCTTGGAGCACTACTGATATTTTCATCTGCAAGCCCAGAACTTTAGAAAAGTCAAAGGACCACACGTCTAACTTGGGAGAACAACAAATTACACCTACATGGTTTGCTTGGTGCTTTCAAAACACACGGAAATTGCTGCACATATGCCGTGAGGGGTGGGAAGCATACTGCCAGCAGACAGTCTTCCTGGCTGGCTTGGGTTTGGCCTTCCTCTACATGACAGTGCTGGGATTTGACTGCATTACTGCCGGCTATGCCTACACCCAAGGGATTGGAGGCTCCTTGCTTAGCATTCTCACGGCCCTGTCAGCTTTGTCAGGTCTGATGGGCACACTGCTCTTCACCAGGCTGAGGGGGCACTACGGTTTGGTCACCACAGGAGTCATATCCAGCTGGCTCCATGTAGGTTGTCTGATGCTCTGCGTGTTTTCTGTCTTTGCTCCTGGAAGTCCTTTTGATCTGGTTGTTTTCTCACTTCCACTGGGCATAAATGCTTCCTCAAATCACAAGTTGCTAAAGGAGGACAGAGTACATGTTTTGTCCTTTGAAAGAAACATGAACCAGCCTATCCTTCCAGACCGTTCTTCGATCCACTGGACCAACAGCACCGTTTTGTTTGAAGGCGAGCAGGACCTCAAGCATCCAGAATCTTACATCTCCATCATCTTGCTCTTCTGAGGCATGATTTTGGCGAGAATAGGTAAGCAGTCTGTCCTGTAGGACATGGAATTCTTCAGCCTTTGATAGTGCTGAATAATCTTAGAGGCACTTTATGGTCTCAGCACTCTCTGTCACTGTAAATTATATCATTCATTCACTGAGAACCCATTATGTGCCAAGAATTATGTCCTAGACATTTGGAAAATAAAACAGTGGCTAAGTCAGACTAGATCTTGGCACCATGGAGTTTATTGTCAAAATAGTAGATTACTCAGTAAATAGTTAACAACTTTCAACCATATCAAATGATAGGAGTCTTATAAGGAAAGAATGGGTAGTTTAGGAGGAACAGTAAATCCAGTTGGGGGGCTAGGGAAGCTTTCCTAGAGGGTCGCCAGGTAAGAGACCCCTGAAGGTCAAGCTATAGAGCTGACATAGAGGAAAGAGTACTCCAGAAAAGGCAAACAATTGTGCAAAGACTGAAATGTGGAGATTTTAGGGAGTAAAAATAGGCATCTCCTGGGTCTCAAAATATAAAAGTTATAGACAGTTTCCTACATTATGGTAGGGCCAAGGCTTTCCTTTGCAGCTTGTAGAGGGGGTGAAGGTCTTTTCCCCCAAAAGAAAGTATCATATTTGGAGTATCTATAAGCTTATCTGCCCCCAAGTATTTGTTCTTCAAAGTCACATAAACAAAATGTTGTTTTTAACTGGCAGTGAGGAAATATCTGACCTGGTTAGAGTGTTTAAACCTTTTTCTAAATAGCTGGTCATGTGATGCCTGATGAATCCAATAGTGAATATATATATGAAGTGGGAGATACATGCTGTTACGTGCACATGCTGCCAAGTGCAAAGACCAGGGTTCAACTCCCTGGTTCCTACCTGCAGGGGATCTGTAAGTGGTGAAACAGTGCTATAGGGGTTTATCTGCCTCTCCCCATCAGTCTCTCTCTATCCTATCAAATAAAAGTGGGGGAAAAGGTGGGGAAGAAGAAAGGAAGACAGAAATAAAAAAGGATGGAAGGAAGGAAGAAAGAAAGGGAGGAAGGAAGAAAGAAAAGCAAAAGAAAGAAAAAGTTAGCAGAAGCACAGAAGCAATGGAGTTGTCATACAGGCATTGAGCCCCAACAATAACCTTAATTGGATAAAAAGTAAAAAAAATCGGGAGTCCGGCGGTAGCGCAGCCGGTTAAGCACATACGGTGCAAAGTGCAAGGATTGGCATAAGGATCCGGTTCGAGCCCCCTGCTCCCCACCTGCAGGGGAGTCGCTTCACAAGCAGTGAAGCTGGTCTGCAGGTGTCTTTCTCTCCCCCTCTCTGTCTTCCCCTCCTCTTTCCATTTCTCTCTGTCCTATCCAACAACAACAGCAAAAACAATAACAATAATAATTACAACAATAAAAAAAAAACAAGGGCAACAAAAGAGAATAAATAAATAAATGAGGGAGTCGGGCTGTAGCGCAGCGGGTTAAGCGCAGGTGGAGCAAAGCACAAGGACCGGCATAAGGATCCCGGTTCGAACCCCGGCTCCCCACCTGCAGGGGAATCGCTTCACAGGCGGTGAAGCAGGTCTGCAGGTGTCTATCTTTCTCTCCTCCTCTCTGTCTTCCCCTCCTCTCTCCATTTCTCTCTGTCCTATCCAACAACGACAACAACAATAATAACTACAACAATAAAACAACAAAAGGGAATAAATAAATAAAACAAATATTAAAAAAATGTTTTAAATAAATAAATGAATAAAGTAAAAAAGTCAACGGGCCGCACCTAGCAGCACACTAACCCTCATTAGACTTTAAGACATCCTGTCTAGAGTGTGGGCCTTGCTTTTAGAAGTGGAATCCTGGCGACTAGGTGGTGGCACACCCAGTTAAGAGCACATAGTACTATGCAAGGCCCAGGCAGGGGAGACAGCATAATGGTTACACAAAGAGACTCTCTTGCCTGAGGCTCCAAAGTTCCAGTCTCAGTCCCCCCAAACCACCATAAGCCAGAGCTGAGCAGTGCTCTGGTAATAAGAAAAAAAAAAAAAAAAGGCAGCTAGGAGCAAGGACCCAGGTTTGAGCTCCCAACCTTCTACACTCCCATCTGCAGAGGGGACACTTCACAAGAAATGAAGCAGGTCTGCAGGTGTCTGTCTTCCTTTCTCTATATATCTCTACCTCTCCCTCCTCTCTCAGCTTCTAAGTCCATGGAATAAAATAAATTTTTTAAAAAGGAAGGTTGGAGGTGGGAGTACTAGCACAGGGCCCACGCAGCAATAACGCTGGAAGCAACAAAAAAGGGGGGAGGGGCTTCTGCTGCACTGTCCTGGAGGTACCAGGACATCCAGCTGTGCCCAAGAACCTCTCCCATCCCCTCAATAAAGTGCTTTGCCCCCCTGCCCCCCCCAAAAAAGAGAGAGAGAGAGAGAGAGAGAGGAAGGAAGGGATGGAATCTTCTGGGATTATCTCTTTGCCCATACTCTATTATATCATCTCAAGATTCTGTCACCACCTTTATAGTCCCTCCCGGAGGCCATAGCCCAGAGTGGGCAGATTCTTAATTTCAGCTCAGAAATGAGAGGAGTAGAAAGAGGTGGTGGTAAAGGTAGAGAAGAAATTTTAAAAATCGGGGGTTGGGCGGTAGCGCGGCGGGTTAAGCACACGTGGCACAAAACGTAAGGACCCGTGTAAGGATCCCTTTTCAAGCCCCCAGCTCCCCACCTGCAGGGGCTTTGCTTCACAAGTGGTAAAGCAGGTCTACAGGTGTCTATCTTTCTCTCCCCCTCTCTGTCTCCCCATCTCTCTCTCCTATCCAACAACGACATCAATAACAACAATAAGCACAACAACGATAAAACAACAAGGGCAACAAAAGGGGGGAAGCCTCCAAGAGCCGTGGATTTGTGGTGCAGGCACTGAGCCCCAGCAATAACCCTGGGAACCAGAGTCGGCTCGAACCAGGATCCTTATGCCGGTCCTTGCGCTTTGTGCCACTTGCGCTTAACCCGCTGCACTACCACCTGACTCCCTTGGGTTTTCCTTTGTAGCAAGTGTTTTTTGTTGTTTTTTTTTCCCCCTTTGTTGTGTTTTGTCTTGTTTGTTTTATATCAGATTCTTGATAAGGTTTCTAGAGAAATAAAACCCTCCTGATGCTCATGAGGGAGACAGACCTGGATGTGGGCCAGGCAGCTTGCAGATGCTGGCAACTTACCTAAGTTCCTGTGTCACAGTTTCTTTATGGAAGGGACACTAAGGACAGCACCAACCCCTCAGGGAAACCCTGAGGATGTGCTGTTGAAATAATTCCTGTTCACAAGACATACACAAATGTAAGTGCTACTTGTTAGAAGTGAACATTAATTTATCTTCAGTCATCATCAGCCATTTAAAAAAAAATTTATGAGCATTGTGTGACAGTGGAGTGGGAAGGTGCAGTAATTAAAAAATAAAGGACTTTGCGATAGTGCGGCTAGACACAGGTTTAAACAATCAACAGTTTATTACATGGTTCAACGGATGTATTTTAGGTACAGCAAAATAACGCAATTATCTGCAGAGGTTAAGAGTAGGCTGGGCCCATGAGTTAGCTACCATTAAGTTCAGCTCCATGCATTCAGTTTCTCCAGTCAGAAGCAGCATGGTGGGTCCTGGGAAGCCGAGCTGAAGGAGGGGGGTGGAGGGGCCTGGACTTCTGGCTGATTGTGCATAAGTCAGTTAGATGCACCCACAATCCTTTGTGAGTTTGCCTAAGGTCTGAGTCAGCCCCAGCCAATTACGTTCTAAAGTCAACAACAGGAAAGACAGTTGGGCCATGAGAGCCATCATACTGAGTTCACCGATGGTGCGTGACACCCAACACCAGCAAATGCCTTTTCCATTTACTCCCAGCAGAATTACGGTAGTTTGTGGTATAGTGTTGAAACTGCACACATTAGGACCAAGGAGACAACATCATGGTTGTGCAAATGACTTCTGTACCTGAGGCTTTGAGATCCCAGGTTCAATCCCTAGAACCACTATAAACTAGTGTTGATCAGTGCTCTAGTTAAAAAAAAAAGAAAAAGAAAAGAAAGAAAGAAAGAAAGAAAGGGAGTCGCAGCGGGTTAAGCGCAGGTGGTGCAAAGCACAAGGACTGGGGTAAGGATCCCGGTTCGACCCCCGGCTCCCCACCTGCAGGGGAGTCACTTCACAGGCGGTGAAGCAGGTCTGCAGGTGCCTTTCTCTCCCTCTCTCTGTCTTCCCCTTCTCTCTCCATTTCTCTCTGTCCTATCCAACAATGATGACAACAATAAGTACAACAATAAAACAACAAGGGCAACAAAAGGGAATAAATAAATAAATAAAATAAGTTTTTAAACTTTTTTTTAATGGGGTAGAGAGGGCAAGCAATGGCACACCTGGTTGGGCTCACACTACAGTGTGCAAAGACCTGGGTTCAAACCCATGGTCCCCAACTGCAGGGGGTAAAACTTCATGAGTAGGGAAGTAGAGCTGCAGGTGTCTCTCTCCCTCTATCTCTCCCACACTCCCTCAGCTTCTGTCTCTATCCATTAATAAATAATTAACTAAAATTTTAATGCACTTATTAAAAGCAACAGTACCAGGGATAAGTGATGGTGGGGGGGGGTTAACACCCACTATGTGCACATGTTACTATGCACAAAGATCTGGGTTCAAGCCTCTGGTTCCCACCTGTAGAGGGGAAGCTTCCTGAGTGATAGGACAGTATTACAGATACCTCTTTCTATCTCTCTTCCCACTTCTCTGTCTCTATAAGAGAGATATGAAGTGCTGATTTTACTCTTGCTTTTCCTCCAGGTCCTGGAAGCAGAACAGCAACACCTTTCTCAGGTTGTGGACATAACTGTCTGCATGGTTCCATGAACAGTTTGGCTCACGTGTTAGATCAGCGTTTCCCAATAAAATATAACATTCACAAGCTAGTACTTTACTTCTAATTAACACAAAGTATTTCACTTTTAATTGGTTGATTTTCCTTCATGAGAAAAAACACACACTGCTCCCCTCTGACTTATGATGGTGCTAGAGACTCAACCTGGGACCACAGAGCTTCAGGCATCAAAGTTTTCTGCATTATCCTGTCTCCCCAGCCTGAGTTATTTCACATGTTTAAAAAGCACCAGGTTTTTTTTTTCCCCCTTTTATTTATTTTTATTGGATAGACAGAAATTAGAGGTAGAGATAGCCCTGTTGTGAAGCTTTCTCCCTGCAGGTGGGGACCAGGGGCTTGAACACTTTGTGCACTGTAATGTGCTTAACCAGGTATGCTACCACCCGCCCCTGCTCTAGTTAAAAAAAGAAAAGAAAAGAAAGGAAAGAAAGAAAGAAAGAAAGAAAGAAAGAAAGAAAGAAAGAAAGAGAAAGAAAGAAAACAAGAAAGAAGAAAGAAACAAAAGATGGAACTCCAGCTACAGGGTTGGCTACTCTTGGCTATAAGACAAGATTTGGCACATTGCTCAAAAGTTACATTGCCTTTTTAAAATATAAGAATTCTAATTCTTTGTACTCTAAGTTGAGAAATAATTTCTTTTCTTTCTTTTTTTAATTTTTTTATTTAAGAAAGGATTAATGAACAAAAACATAAGGTAGGAGGGGTACAACTCCACACAATTCCCACCACCCAATCTCCTTAACCCACCCCTCCCATGATAGCTTTCCCATTCTCTATGCCTCTGGGAGCATGGACCCAGGGTCGTTGAGGGTTGCAGAAGGTAGAAGGTCTGGCTTCTGTAATTGCTTCCCCGCTGAACATGGACGTTGACTGGTCAGTCCATACTCCCAGTCTGCCTCTCTCTTTCCCTAGTAAGGTGTGTCTCTGGGGAAGCTGAGCTCCAGGACACATTGGTGGGGTCTTCATCCAGGGAAGCCTGGCCAGCATCCTGGTGGCATCTGGAACCTGGTGACTGAAAAGAGAGTTAACATACGAAGCCAAACAATTTGTTGAGCAATCATGGATCCCAAGCTTGGAATAGTGCAGAGGAAGTGTTAGGGAGGTACTCACTGCAAACTCTAGTGTACTTCTGCTTTCAGGTATATATTTTGCAGTAGTTTATGGATACGTGTGAACATAAGCTCTCTCTCACAGAAACTGGTGTATATCTAGGTTATGGGACTTTGTTAGAAAGTGATCCACCTGAGATGGAATTAGAGTATACTATAAAAGGAAAGGTCTCACCCGAGTAATGAAGCTGAAGGGTTGTCATTCCACACGTGAAGTCTCTGGACACAGTCTGAGGTGAAACATGTTGAGGTGGCAATTGTTGCATTGGAGAAATAATTTCTAGGGGTTGGATGGTGACACACCCAGTAGAGGACACACATTACCATGCATGACGACCTGATTTCAAGTCCCTTTTCTGCTCCTACAGGAAGTTTTATGAACGGTGGAGCAGTGCTTTCGGTGTCTCCAGATGTCTCCCCTCTCTCTCCATCTTTAGCTCTCTATTTCAGCCTCTATTTTAAAAAGGAGGGGGTGCAGTGGAGATAGCATCATGGTAACACAAAAAGACTTTCAGGAGTCTGGGCGGTAGCGCAGCGGGTTAAGTGCAGGTTGCACAAAGCACGAGGACCGGCATAAGGAACCTGGTTCGAGCCCCCGGCTCCCCACCTTCAGGGGAATCGCTTCACAAGCGGTGAAGCAGGTCTGCAGGTGTCTGTCTTTCTCTCTCCCTCTCTGTCTTCCCCTCCTCTCTCCATTTCTCTCTGTCCTATCCAACAACAATGACATCCGTAACAACAACAGTAATAACTACAACAATAAAACAAGGGCAACAAAAGGGAATAAATAAATATTAAAAAATATATATTTTCATGCCTGAGGTACCAGAATTCCCAGGTTCAGTCTCCAGCACCAACATAAGCCAGAGCTGAGCAGTGCTTAGGGGGTGTGGGGTGTGTGTGTGTGTATCTTAAGCCCTCACTTGTTTGGGTGCTTTACATTGTACCACTCTGCCATACTATAAGCATTGCTTACTTGTGCAAGATGAGGTGCAAGGATTTTATAGATGAACTTCAGGTTAAAGTGCAGTGTATATTAAGGTGTCTGCCAAGTCCAAGAGGCTTAGAGCCCATGCAGGATGGTGAGAGCAGTCCAAGAGAATGGGGGTCATTGTCAGAACTCACAGATGGGGGTGACAACAGGGAGACACAGGCAGCCCAAAACAATCGGTCTGGGCAATACTCTGGATAGACAGATACATTATATTCACTGCAAAAAAAAAAAAAAATTCTTTAGTTCAGAACTAGATCCAGGAATAAAGACAGAGGCAACCAGGATTCTGTTGAGCCTCAGGGAAAATCTGAAAATTCATGTAGATAAGAATCTACCAACCAGGGAGTCAGGGGGTAGCGCAGCGGGTTAAACGCAGGTGGCGCAAAGCACAAGGACTGGCGTAAGGATCCCGGTTCGAGCCCTGGCTCTCCACCTGCAAGGGAGTCGCTTTACAAGCGGTGAAGTAGGTCTGCAGGTGTCTTTCTCTCCTCCTCTTTGTCTTCCCTCTCCTTTCTCCATTTCTCTCTGTCCTATTCAACAACGACAACAATAACTACAACAATAAAACAACAAGGGCAACAAAGGGGGAAAAATAAAATAAAATAAAATAAAATAAAATAAAAAGAATCTACCAACCAGGGAGTCGGGGAGTAGAGCAGCGGGTTAAACGCAGGTGGTGCAAAGTGCAAGGACCTAGGTAAGGATCCCGGTTTGAGCCCCCAGCTCCCCACCTCCAGGAGGGTCGCTTCACAAGCAGTGAAGTAGGTCTGCAGGTGTCTGTCTTTCTCTCCCCCTCTCAGTCTTCCCCTCCTCTCTCCATTTCTCTCTGTCCTATCCAACAATGACAACAATAATTACTACAACAGTATAACAACAAGGGCAACACAAAGGAACAAATAAATAAATATTAAAAAAAAAACAACAACCAACCAGACAGGTGGGATTTGGGAGCAGATCACTGTGGAGGAAGGCATTGGAACTCCTGAAATTATCACAAGACTGTATCGTCACCACATCTGACAGCCGCCATTTCCATGGCTGAGGCTGTTTCTCCAATGTAGTTATATGGGAAGGGGAGGGGAGGGATGATTTCTTCTTCATTTTAAAATTTTTCTTATTTATCTTTATTTATTGGATAGAGAGCCAGAAATCAATAGGGAAGGGGATGGTAGAGAGGTGGAGAAACACAGACACCTGCAACACTGCTTCACCACTTGCAAAGTTTTGCCCCTATAGGTGGGGATGGGTGGGAGAGGGAGATGCTTAAACCCCGGTCCTTGTACATTGTAACATACAAACTCAACCAAGTGCACCATCACCCGACCCTCTATCTCCATTTAAATAGGTGCATGGAGGGGAATTGACACTAGATTTTACTCTTCTTTTTTTTAATTATTTATTTATTCATGAATAAGATAGGAGCAGAGAAAGAACCAGGCATCACTCTGATACATGTGCTGCTGGGGATCGAACTTAGGACTTCATGGTTGAGAATCCAATGCTTTATCCACTGCACCACCTCCTGGACCACAGATTTTACTCTTGACACTGCCGTTGGCTGGTTGGTTGGTTGGTTGGTTGGTTGCCTGGCTGGCTGGCTGGTTTTACAGAGCACTTTTCAGCTCTGGCTTACGATAGTGCTTTGGATTGAAATTGGGATCTTTGGCGCCTTAGGCATGAAAGTCTTTTTGTATAACTATTATGCTATTTCTGCAGCCCAAGACTTCACTCTCTAAACATCCTTGGAATGATGTGAAAGCATGAATGAATATATCCAAAATGAAGTTGCATAGCTCTTCAGTGAAGATGGTAATAGTGATGACTCAAAAAGATAATTATGGAACCACAAATTAGGACAGTGACTACCATGCACAGATGGTCAGCTATGATTACCTATTTTATTTTATAATATTGGGTTGTAGAAAAATAATGAAGTATTTCTGTTTTTCTTTTTTTAATATTTATTTATTTTCCCTTTTGTTGCCCCTGTTGTTTTATTGTTGTAGTTATTATCATTGTTGTTATTGACGTTGTCGTTGTTGGATAGGACAGAGAGAAATGGAGAGAGGAGGGGAAGACAGAGAGGAGGAGAGAAAGATAGACACCTGCAAACCTGCTTCATCGTCTGTGAAGTGACTCCCCTGCAGGTGGGGAGCCGGGGGCTCCAACTGGGATCCTTACGCTGGTCCTAGCGTTTTGAGCCACCTGTGCTACCACCTGACCCGTTTTTCTTTTTGTTATTATTTTTTTTATCGCCACCAGGGTTATTGCTGGGGCTCAGTGCTGGCAATATGAATCTACCACTCATGGTGGTGTTATTTTTCTTTTCCTATTTTTTTTGCCAGAGCACCGCTCAGCTCTGGTATTTATGGTGGTGTGGGGGAGTGAACTTGGGACTTTAGAGCCTCAAGCATGAAAGTCTCTTTGCATAACCATTATGCTATCTACCCTGTGCACTAATTAAAAAAACAAAACAAAAATCTGCAGATGTGCTTCACCACTTGTAAAGCTGCCCTCTGTAGGTGGGGAGTGGGGGCTCGAGGACTTGGGGTCCTTGCACTTGGTAAGATGTGTGCTTAATTTGGTGCACTACCATCTGGGCTCCTAATTTTTTAAATTTCTTTATTGGGGAATTAATGTTTTACATTCGACAGTAAATACAAGTTTGTACATGCATAACATTTCCCAGTTTTCCATATAACAATACAACCTCCACTAGATCCTCTGTCATCCTTCTTGGATCTGTATTCTCCCCACAGTCTTTTACTTTGGTGCAATACACCAATTCCATTTCAGGTTCTACTTGTGCTTTTTTTTCTGATCTTGTTTTTCAACTTCTGCCTGAGAGTGAAATCATCCCATATTCATCCTTCTGTTTCTGACTTATTTCACTTAACATGAATTTTTTAAGGTCCATCCAAGATCGGTTGAAAACGGTGAAGTCACCATTTTTTATAGCTGAGTAGTATTCCATTGTGTATATAGGCCACAACTTGCTCAGCCACTCATCTGTTGTTGGACACCTGGGTTGCTTCCAGGTTTTGGCTATTACAAATTGTGCTGCCAAGAACATATGTATACACAGCTCTTTTTGAATGGGTGTGTTGGGTTCCTTAGGATATATCCCCAGGAGAGGAATTGCAGGATCATAGGGTAGTCCATTTCTAACCTTCTGAGAGTTCTCCAGACTGTTCTCCACAGAGGCTGGACCGATTGACATTCCCACCAGCAGTGAAGGAGGGTTCCTTTGACCCCACACCCTCTCCAGCATTTGCTGCTGTTACCTTTTCTGATGTATGACATTCTCACAGGAGTGAAGTGGTATCTCACTGTTGTCTTAATTTGCATTTCTCTGACAGTCAGAGACTTGGAGCATTTTTTCATGTGTTTCTCGGCCTTTTGGATCTCTTCTGTGGTGAATATTCTGTCCATGTCCTCCCCCATTTTTGGATGGGGTCATTTGTTGTCCTTGCTTCATATCTTAACTGCCTTTCAGACACCAAGTTGCAGATGCTATGATTCCATCCTGCACTCCCGGGGCAGATGACCTCACCTCTCTAGAGCCCTACCCCACTAGGGAAAAGATAAACACAGGCTGGGGGTATGGATCAACCTGCCAATGCCCATGTCTAAGAGAAGCAGTTACTGAAGCCAGGCCTTTACCTTCTATACCCCATAAAGAATTCAGATCCATACTCCCAGAGGGGGAGAAACCCTAGGGGAAGATGACCAGAGGGCTTTGAAACGCAATTCTATCAGGACCAGAGAAGGAAGAGGAAAAAAGGAAAGACATCCAGTAATAGGTAGATGTAATAGATATAGTAATAGATGTAGGTTTGACTTAGGAAGAGAAGGCTAGGCTATACGAGAGAGAAAAAAAAAAAGGAGGGGGGGCAAAAATCTAGATATATAGGTAGGTAGGTGCAAATTATAGAAATAAGTCAACCCTTATCTGTGATCTTGGGAGAACCATTGCAGTTTCCATTGGAGGGAACAGAACTCTGATGGTGTGATATTTCCCCCTGTAGGTGGGGACCAGGAGTTTGAACCCAGGACCTTGTGCACTATAACATGTGCACTTAAGCAGGTGTGCCACCACCCAGCCCCATATCCTGTAATTTTGTAAACCAATATTAAATCACTGGGGGAAAAAAATGTCCATCTACCCCTGGGGCACAATGCCAGTTAGTGCCTATCACCTGATACTGTTATACTGATTCTCTCCTAAGACTGTTCCCCTGCAGGTCTCTGGTCCTTTGACCTCACTGTGACCCAGCTTCTTCAGGAAAACATTCCAGAAGCAGAACAAGGGGCTGTAAATGGTGTGCAGTGCTCTCTGAATTACCTCATGGATCTTGTCCACTTCATTCTTGTCATGCTTGCTCCCCAGCCACAGCAGTTTGGCATGCTGGTCTTCATCGCCATGCTATTTGTAACCACAGGGCATGTGCTGTACTTTTTTTATGCCAGAAAGTGTAAGATTCTGAATGCTTGTGCTCAGAGGACAGCCAAGAAGGGTGCTTTAACCTGAAAGGTAGGCAGTACCTCTGACAGCTCAGAGATGCTATTAGCACTGATCCCATCCCAGTGATCTCATGATACAGTCACTTTTTACCTCTGCTACATCTGAGAGCAGTTTTGGTCACCCATTACTGATGCTGAGGAATTATTCTGATGCAGTCTCTGCCCCCAGGTTTTACCACGCCCCGTGAAATCCTAGCAGTGCCCCCTTCAACCAATCCTGCCCCTCACGTCACCCCTGGTTGTTGCCCAATAAAAGCTCTCACTCCCCCCCCCCCCCCCCGCTCTCTCTCAGCGCCCTCTCTCCCTCTCTCTCTTTCTCTCGCTCTTGCCCGGTGGTGAGGTAGTGGGGACGGCCATTGTCGGCTGACTCCACGTGGCCTGAGCCACCCCCCCATCCAATAATAAAGATTTGTGCACCCCACTTGCTCCGGACCTCCTCTCTCTCTTCTCCGCAGCGCAGCCCGACACCTGGCCACAACCGACACATTACCCATAGTTGAAGCACTTCACTCAGTGCTTTTTGTTTTTTAACTGCACCTTATATAATTTCTAGTGGCATTTATGATACTCCCTGATTTTCATTCCCAATCTTTCCCCATCATAAAAATCCTTAAGGGTCTATTATTAGACAGACATACCCAAACCAAAGTTAGGAAATCAGAACTATTTATCAGAGATTATTTGCTAAGAAAATTAACATTCGACTATTTCATTTGGAGAGGAAAGGAGGGACCACAGCAATAGTAATATCTTCCCCAGGTGCTGCAGTATCCCCAGGTGGGGTGGGGACTTGAAATGGGGCTACACACATGGTAAAGCACATGCCCCATTCAGTGAAGCTATCTCTCCAACCTCCCAAGAGTGCTTAATAAAAGTATTCTTAAGTAAGGGAGTCAGTGGTAGCACAGCGGGTTAAGCACAGGAAGCACAAAGCGCAAGAACCAGCGTTAGGATCCTAGTTTGAACCCCCCCCTGCTCCCCACCTGCAGGGGAGTCACTTCACAGGCGGTAAAGCAGGTCTACAGGTGTCTTTCTCTCCCCGTCTTCCCCTCCTGTCTCCATTTCTCTCTGTCCTATCCACCAATGATGACATCAATAACAACAGTAATAACTACAACAATAAAACAAGGGCAACAAAAGGGAATATTAAATTTTTTTTTAATATTCTTAAGTATTATATTTAAAATCCCCAGAAGTGCTAGCACCTTGAGTGTAGAATATATATCCAGTCTCCTAAGTCGCATGGCTCCCTACTCCTGAGCATGACAAGATGGTTGCATACCTGTACATTCTACATCTGAAGTGCTGATTTTACTCTTGCTTTTCCTCCAGGTCCTGGAAGCAGAACAGCAACACCTTTCTCAGGTTGTGGACATAACTGTCTGCATGGTTCCATGAACAGTTTGGCTCACATGTTAGACCAGTGCTTCCCAATAAAAGGTAACATAAAACACATTACACAAGCCGGTACTTTACTTCTAATTAATACAAATTATTTCACTTTTAATTGGTTGATTTTCCTTCACGAGAAAAACACACACTGCTCCCCTCTGACTTATGGTGGTGCTAGAGACTCAACCTGGGATCACAGAGCTTCAGGCATCAAAGTTTTCTGTATTATCCTATGTCCCCAACATGAGCTATTTCACATTTTTAAAAAGCACCAGGTTTTTCCCCCCTTTTTGTTTATTTTTATTGGATAGACAGAAATTAGAGGCAGAGATAGAGGGAAACGTGCATCCCTGTTGTGAAGCTTTCTCCCTGCAGGTGGGGACCAGGGGATTGAATCTGGGTCCTGTGCACTGTAATGTGCTTAACCAGGTGCGCTACCACCCGGCCCCACAAAAAGTTTTTCTACATCGAATGTCTTCATGCTTCTGCCATGTAAATAGTCATGTTTAAACAATTCAGTTCTAACAGGTGGTTAATGTCTAATGCATGGGATTAGTTGTGAAGTCTCTGATGATTTCCCATTGGTAATCCACATAGCTTTCACTACAGATCTTTAATATAATGAACTCTATCCTGCCTTACAGACTGGGAATAGCTTGCCAGGGCACTTGTCCAACTGGAAAATCAGTGGTTTTAGGCTCTGTTCCACCAACCACATTATACTCTCTGCCCAGAAACAAATCCTGTTAACATTCATCAAGCCAACTTGCTTGGATTTTTACTTCTTTATATCTGAAACAGATTGATGTGCCACTATCCTTGAAAGGCAGGTAGCAACAATGATCCTTGCATTGCAGATAACCTCCACCAGAGGGCCTTCCAATAGTAGCTGCATAATCTCAATCATCAATCACCATTTTTATAGCAAAACACCAGAAGTAGGAATTTTCAGTTTATTAACAAAAGTAAGGGAGTCGGCCTTACTGGCCTAAAAAGCACAAGGACTGGAGTAAGGATCCTGGTTCAAGCCCCCTGCTCCCCACCTGCAGGGGAGTCACTTCACAAGCGGTGAAGCAGGTCTGCAGGTGTCTTTCTCTCCCTTCTCTCGATTTCTCAGTCCTATCCAACAACATCAATAACAATAATAACTACAATAAAACAAGGGCAACAAAAGGAATAAAATAAGCAAAAGTTCCAGAAAAGTAGCATATATGATTCCAGAGTCAAGACACTGTACTATATTTTGCCAACTTAAAGTTTATATTTATATATTCACACCCCTTTGGGCCGGGGAGGTAGTATCATGGTTATGAGAGCATCAAAGGTACTAGGTTCAATCCTCCAAATCACCATTAGCCAGAGCTGAGCAGTGCTCTAGTTAAAAAGAAAAATAAGGCCTTTCTAAAATATCTGTAGTTAATATATTCACACAATCTGAACTGTACTTGCCTCTTAAAAGTTGTAGCCTCACACCTTAGCTTATAAAGAAAGTAGGTCCAGGCTCATAGGTCTTAGTTGACTAAGCCAAATGTTTCTCCATTTAAAATTCTCATTAACAGGGAATTGGGCAGTTCGAGCCCCAGGCTCCCCACCTACAGGGGAAGCAGTCTACAGGTGTCTATTTTCCCCTCCTCTCTCCATTTCTGTCCTAACATCAGTAACAATGAAAAAAAAAAAAAAAAAAAAGAGGGCAACAAGAGAAAAATATTTTTTAAAAAAATAAGCAAAAAATTAGCAAGTAAGCTTGTAAATTTCTCATCTGACTAAAACTTTGGCTCAAATTGGTAGGGACCAAGAGACTGACTTACTGTCAGATTTTTTTAGATTTATTTTCCCCTTTGTTGCCCTTGTTTAACATTGTTGTGGTTATTGATGTCGTTGTTGGATAGGACAGAGAAATGGAGGAACACATGGGGGAAAGACAGGCCTGCTTCACCTCTCATGAAGTGACTCTCCTGCAGGTGTGGGGGGCGGGATCCTTACTCCCACCCTTGAGTTTAACCTGCTGCACCACCCTGACTCCAGTCAGATTTTTATTACTGGCTATTGAACCTGGGATATTTGATGCCTCAGTATGATTTTTTTTTTTAATTTATTTTCCCTTTTATTGCCCTTGTTGGTGGCTAGGACAGAGAAATGGAGAGAAAAAGACACCTATCTGCTTCACCACCTGAGAATCAACTCCCCTGCAGGTGAGGGGGGCGGCTGGAACTGGGATCCTTACACCATCCTTATGCCCCTAGTACAGTCTTTTTGTATAACCATATGCTATCTCCCCAGCTCTAATGACCTTTATAACTCATCTGGCTGAACCTTTACCTTTTCTATTTTATCTACTTGTATACCATAAATCATTTTGAGAATGTGTGGTATAAATACATGAGTCTCCTCAGTTGTTTCTCTATTAATGGAATCAGTAGGGAATTGACCCAACTCACGTCTATGCTCGACAGGACCTGCCAATATACGCGGATATCTTCGCCCACCCTGTCCAACACTTGACGTCTTGTCACCCAATCTGGTCCCCTACGCCTACACTGAACTTCTCTGTTCCAGTCTCTTGGAAACAGAGCTGGCAGTCAGCTGAGGTAAAGAACAAACACCACCTCATCACAGACCCCTGCAAGCGTCAACCCGGCTTTGACCTAGCACGTTCTGATTGGGCCCTCCTCAATTGCTATCGAACAGGCCATGGCCGGTGCACCGCTATGTTCCATCGCTGGGGAGCCAGAGATGACCCGAACTGCCCCTGCGGCTCCAGACTATGACCCACATAGTCAACGACTGCCACCTCTCCAGATTCAAAGGAGGTCTCGAAACTTTACATCAGGCTCAACCTGATGCTGTTGACTGGCTACTGAAGGGCAAATGCTACTTGGAGAGATACCAATTGCATAACTACACCTAGGTAAATCCCATCTGAGGTTAATGAGGGAGTTATGAATGATATACTTTTAATAAAAGCATAACCATTACCAAAAAAAGTTCACTTCTTTCAGTCATAATTCTTTTTTTAAAAAAGATTTTATTTACTGATTGATGAGAAAGATAGGAGAAAGAACCAGGCATCATTCTGGTACCTGTGCTGCCAAGGATCAAACTCATGCTTGAAGAGACCACTGCTTTATCCATTGCATCACCTCCCGGACCAGTCATAATACACTCGATCTGAGCCTATCCTTGAAAAACATTTGGGAGTTAGGTGGTAGCGCAGCAGGTTAAGCAAACAGGCCTAGAATCCCTGTTTCAGGCCACAGCTCCCCAACTGCAGGGGAGTTGCTTCACAAGTAGTGAAGCAGGTCTGCAGGTGTCTATCTTTCTCTCTTGTCTTCCCCTCCTCTCCTATTCAACAGCAAGGACATCAATAATAACTACAAAAAAAAAAAAAAAAAAAAGCAAGGGCAACAAAGGGGAATACTAAAAAAAAAAATACAACTATTAAAGAATATACAAGCTGTAGGATAGTCAAAGGAAGGGGATTTTAAAGGAACCTATAGAGGTCCAGCAATAATCTTGGTGGCAAAAAAAGTAATTGGGCGGAGTAGATAGCATAATGGTTATGCAAACAGACTCTCATGCCTGAGGCTCCTAAGTCCCAGGTTCAATCCCCCACACCACCATAAGCCAGAGCAGAACAGTACTCTGGTAAAAAAAAAAAAAAAAAAAAGGTAACAATCACTGATCAGATCACTTAAGAGACATCTGAAGAGTAACTTTAGAATAACCTAAGTGGGGCCTGCAGTATTGCATCGGGTTAAGCAAACATGACGTGGAAGCTAAGGACCTACATTAGGTGGTTTCCCACCAGCTTTGCATGCAGTGAAGCAGGCTTGCAGATGGCTATCTTTCTCTCCCCCTGCTCTCTGTCCTGTCCAATAACAATGATAAAACAAGGGCAAAAGGGGAAAAAATGGCCTCTTAAGATCTTAAGAGCAATGGATTCGTAGCACAGGAACCAAGCCACAGCAATAAACCATTAAGGCAAAAAAAACCCCTAACTAATTCCTGTGCCAAACTTCAGGCCACTCAATAAAATTGAATGATATGAAAATTCTACATAGCATTTTTGGTATCTTCTAAAAATATATCAATTACTACTACTACAAAAAAGAACAAAACCTCCATATTGTATATTAACAGCTTCTTTCAAATGCCACAATTGTCTTGCATGCACCAGATCTGTAAAAGAAGTAAAGTAGATAATTAGATCAGCAGCTACTATAGAAAATATCAAAATCTATGCAGGTACCCCCCCAAAAAAAACATCAGCTCAGTAATGTTAAAAACTTTTACTCAAAAAACCTAATTTATCATTGCTAAAAATTTTTCCTCAGCTTTCTGGAAAACTGAATTTTTCAAGAACTTAAGCTCATCAAAACGGCCACCGTTGGGGAAAATAAGCACTTTTAACCCTCTCAAACACTGTAAGAACAGTTGGGTGCTGAGACAACACATCTGGTACAACACACATTTTAGCATGTACAAAAGCCCAGATTTGAGTTCCTAGTCCACTAGGAGAAGTGGAGCTGTTTAGGTACAAAACTTGGGGGGGGGATGTATTGTGTTTTTAAAGGATGAAGATATAGTTATGTATTAGTTATATGATATAGTTAAATGAACTATAGTTCATTGGCCTCAGGTAAATCCTTTAACCCATCAGAGTAAATCCAATCAGATTAGAGTTCTCATCCTTGGCCAAGAATTCCACTTAACAGTACAAGTCAAATGCTTTCCATTTTGTTCATACCTTAAACTCCCCAGCATTTTAAACTGCACTGAGCCTAGAAGAGAGAATAATGTCAATATCAGGTGGTAACACTTTAGTCTTAAGAGTGACTTTCATTTGAATAACTCCTATAAAGGAGCTACAGGAAATCTTCAAATCTCACATTTGGGAAACTTTTATAACTTCAGTCAGCAGCAAACTGAATAATGAATAAAGCCTCTGAACTGAGAATTTGTTTAATGTCAGCCACTACTGTCTTTCCAATTTTATTTGCAGGCAATAGTATATTTAAAAAAGTCTTGTAACAGATTTTAAAACCCAAGGAAACTGAAGACTTGTTTACAGGGCAGCAGAGGCCGAGGGGTCCAGTGCAGACAGAACAGTCCTGAACATTGAACAGCCTGTACGATCCTTAAATAGACACTGGCTCAAGTTGCTTCCTTCCCATGCTGACTGGTCGTCAGCCCAGGGCATTCTCAGATGGAATTGTTTAGACATTTTGGTTCAGCAGGAATTCCCAATATCTAAAACCATTACAGAGCAAGTTCTGCCTGTTTCATAACCCTGGAGTTGAGTCATTCAAGGAGAGCCCATGGGCTTTTGGCCCACCTACTATAGGGATACCTTTAGAACAGCCAGCAGCACTGCAAACCCTCCCCCCTTCTTTAGATGCATAAGAAAATTGATAATGTGCTATCTCCCCTAATCTGAAACTATAATGTCCTGAAGCCTCACTTTTCAAGGGAAGACTTGAAGGAACCTATGATAGCACCAAAGATTCCTTTACTTCGTACTTTAGATTTTTACACATTTCGTTATTTCCTTGAATGCCAGTAGATGCCGCCTGATCAAGAGCTCGACATCAAAACTTAGAAATGCTTCCCTGACACAATTTCTCTGGGGCAGCCTTGCATCCTGTGGGACTGAAAATGCAATTTCCCACACAATTACATGTTTTAAAAAGTTCGCCTTTCCTATCAGAACAGAAACATGTAACCAGCTTTGTATCCTCTGGTGCATATTACTAGTCACTCCTCTCCCCACAAAGTAAATGTGGTTTTGTAAAAGCTCACAGACCCCTTCAAGTTTATAGCAGTTATCTGCTTCTGCAGGATCCCCATCGCCTTAACTTTCAAGTCCCCAAAGGCAACATTCTTCACAATCCACCTACAGCCCCACCCCCGGGAGCTTATACTGTCTTGCCTGACAAAATTGTCCTTAACTCCTTTTCCTAAGGAAATCGTAACATGCAAAAAATAAACAGCAACAATATCGCGGCAGAGGTATAGGGAAGGGACTGCTGGGACAAAATTATCTGTTTAAGGTAAAGCAGGCTCCAAATAACCATCTGTGCTAGAACCCCACACCCTAAAATTTCCTTCGCTCTACAGTCAGCCCCTCCCAGGAATGCAACCAGTCGGCCTGGGCCTTCCCAGCCAGTAGGCCTGCCGCCAGCCCCCCTAAGAATGTGACCCGGCCTAAACAACGTGCTCTTTCTCATCTCGCCCATCCAGCACAGCTATTCGCAGCCCTTTACACTCCCCAAGTGGGACAAAAACACCATGTACCAAGAATTCAACAAGTGTCTTTTTGCTGTTTAAATTCTACTCCAGATAATGTGTGGGTCACAGACTGGAGCCGGGCTGCTTTGAAGGGGAAACCACGTGTTTCAGCGTGAAGAGCTCACCCACTTCCTAAAGTCGGTCCCTCCGGGGGCAGGCGGAGAGCGCACCCCCAATCCAGGCGCCTCCGCCCCTGCTCCTCTGGGCCCCGGGCAACAGCAAATCTGGGGGAGGCTGGTTGGCGTGCTTCCCAGGAAAGAATGACCCGGACATCCCGAGTTCGTGGGCACCCACGGAGATGCTACCTAAGGGCTCCCTGTGGCACCCCTTGTCCGGGCGCTGGGCTGCTGGTCTCAGACTGAACCCCAGTGCTGGCGCCCGCACTGGTGGTGAGGGGTTGGAGGGAATCGCCCGGTGACAGCCGCTGGGGAGACCTCCACCCAGCGAGAGAGGACTTACCGCGTAGCGCGACGCTGTAGAAAGGAAAGGGCTGCGCTGAGACCAAATTTAAAAGGAGCCTGGGCGGTCGGCATCCGGCCGCAGCCAACCAAAAAGTTGCTCAAGCGCCTCTCCTGCCCCGCCCCGTCCCGCCCGCGGGTCCCATAGGCCCTCGGGCGACCCCTGCCGGCCAGCGGGGGAATGGCGGGCAGCGTCTGCGACAGAGGCCTCCCTGGGTGTGTGGTGCTTTCATGCCCCAAGGCAGGCTGGGTGAAGTTCCTGGCACTGGTGAAGTTACCTCAACTCCGACACCCCCGTTTTACCTGTCCCCGCTTGTTTCTTTTTTTTTTTTTAATTTTTTTATTAGCGATTTGATATTGATTTACAAAATTGTATGTCAACCGGGGTATAATTCCACACAGTTCCCACCGCTAGAGTTCTGAATCCCAAGTCCCTCCATTGCAAACCATCACAGTTCTCCCAAAGTAGCAGATATGGATTACTGTCACCTGTCTACATTTGTACATATTTGCCTCATTTTTCTTCCAGGTCCAGACTTCTCTTCTCCTCTACATACATCACCCTATTACTACATGCAAATATTTCTCTCCTTTTTGTCCCCTCTTTCTGGGACCTGATAGAGCTGGATTTCAGAGCCCTCTTAACCTCTTTCTTCTATCACTTCTCCCTCACTGGGAGTATGGATCAAAGTTGTTCTGGGGTGCAGAAGGTAGGAGTTCTGGCTTCTCTATTGGACATGGGCATTAGCAGGTCAATCCATACCTCCAGCCTCTTTCTTTCATCCCCTAGTGAGGTAGGGCTCTGCAGAGGTGAGGATCCAGGACACAGTGGTGAGGTCATTTGCCCAGAGAAGTCAGGCTGGAGTCACGGTCACATCTGCAGTTTGTTGTCTGGAAGGTGGCAGGACATAAAGTAAGACAAAATGGTCTATGAACAGGAACCAAAAAGTAGTAACAGGGCAAATGAGATTGGGGCTCTTATGGTGGAAGAAAGCTTGGAAATTCATTTTAGGCATGTTCCTAGGGGCCCACAACTATGATAGTTTTTGCTTGAGTTTGATAGCTAACATAAAGTTGGATAAAATAAAAAAAAGTATGCAGCTTCTGCATCTCTCACTAGGTGATTATTCTAATTGCAAGACATAGACTTGAACATTGACTCCTGTTAAAAGGAACTCTGACTTCAGTAGGGGAGAGGGGTGGAAAGCATTTGCCTGGTTGGGGAGACAGCATAATCTCATATAAATAGATGTCTCAAGCCTGAGGCATCAAAAGTCCCATATTCAGAGCTGAGTACTGTTCCCAAAGAAGGGGAGGGGGAGGTGTTGGTAAGAGAGAGAGAGAGAGAGAGGCTTTTGCAAAGGGACTGAAGTAAGGGGAGGACTTCTGTGACAGGCTGCATGCTTGGCGTAAAAGCACTCCTGCCTCCGCCACCCAGGTGAAAGCTTCGATTCTATGTCTTTCCTTTCTCTGACTTTGTTTTGTTTGTACCAGAGCACTGATTAGCTCTGATTTATGGTGGTGAGAGGGATTAAATCAGGGACTTTAAAGCCTCAGCCTTGAGAGTCTTTTTGTGTAACTATTATGTTATTTTCCCCATCCATCTCTGAGCCTAGAAGCCCTAGAAGAAGAAGGGAGAAGGGGGAGGGAGGAGGAACTATTGTATCTGTGTGTCTTTAGATTGGGGAGAAAGGCCACCCACTTAACTCCTTTTTTCATATATATATATATATATATATATATATATATATATATATATATATATTACATTCATATACAAATATTTTATTGATGGGTTAGGACTACAACAGCCTCATAAAATACAAAGAAGACAATTCCAAGACAGATAGGAGTGCAATATCCCAGAGTCAGGTTAATACTCTTCACCCTCACCATCTCCATCAGCACTGTTTGCCCCAACTTCCTCATAATCCTCCTCCTGGGCAGCCATGTTTCAGAAAACTCTCCCTCAGAAAACTCTCCCTCCTCCACACCCTCACCCACATACCAGTGAACAAAGGCACACTTGGCGTACATCAAGTCAAACTTGTGGTCCAGGTGGGCCCAGGCCTCAGCTACAGCTGTGGTGTTACTCAGAATGCTTACAGCCCACTGGACCTTGACCGAGTCACCACCAGGGACCACAGTAGGAGGCTGGTAATTAATGCTAACTTTGAAGTCGGGGGGTGAGGCACCAGCCCACAAACTGGATGATACACTTGGTCTTGATGCTGGCAATGGCAACATTAACATTTTTGGGAACCACATCACCACAGTACAACAGGCAGCAAGCCGTGTATTTACCATGGTGAGGGTCACATTTCATCATGGCTGGCTAGCTCAAAGCCATGCATTGGTTATTTATCTCTGCAACAGAAAGTTTTTTATGATAGGCTTTCTCAGCAGAGCTGCCAGGGGCATATGTGGCCAGAGGGAAGTTGGATGCAGGGGTAGGGCACCTGGTTGGTCTGGAATTCTGTCAGATCAACATTCAGGGCTCTATCAAACCTCAGTGATGGAGGACACTATCTGACTAATAAGGTGACTAAGGTTAGTATAGGTTGGACAGTCAGTATCCAGATTTCTACAACAGATGTTATAGATGTCATAGTCTACCATGAAGGCACAGTCACAAAACTCTAGGGTAGTGTGGGTGGTAAGGATGGAGTTGTAGGGCTCCACTACAGCTGTGGAGACCTGGGGGACTACGTGGATGGTGAACTCGAGCTTGGACTTCTTGCCATAGTTGACATCAGCAGAGAGGTGAGCTCAGAGCCAGTTCCCCCATCAAAACTGGAAAACCAGGAAGCCCTGAAAACCTGTGCACTGGTTGGTTGGCCAGTTTCTGAATTCGGTCCAAGACAGTGTCAATAATCTCCTTGGCAATGATGTAGTGGCCACGGGCATAGTTATTGGCAGCATCTTCCTTGCCTGTGATAAACTATTCCGGGTGGAAGAGCTTGCAGTAGGCGCCAGTGTGAACTTTGTCAGTGAGTCTGTGTTCCAGGTCTACAAACACTGCCCTGGGCACACGTTTGCCTGTCTCACTAAAGAAGGTGTTGAAGGAGTCATCTCCTCCCCCAACAGTCTTGTCAGTGGGCATCTGGCCATCAGGCTGGATGCCGTGTTCCAGGCAGTAGAGCTCCCAGCAGGCATTCTAGATCTGGACACCAGTCTAGCCAATGTGGATAGAGATGTACTCATGCATGAGTAGTACTTGTAGGGCTCTGTGGGACTGGAGAGGAGGGTGATGAAGTTCTCCCACTAACAGACTACTAAGGAGTCTGGGAAAGAAGCAAGCCCTATGTTTATTTTTTTAAAGATTTATTTATTTATTTATGAGAAATGATAGGAGAGAGAGAGAAAGAACCAGACATCACTCTGGTACATGTGCTGCCAGGGACTGAACTCAGAACCTCATGTTTGAGAGTCCAAAGCCTAATCCACTGTGCCGCCTCCAGACTACCCTTATGTTTATTTATTTTTTAAAATATTTATTTTATTTATTTATTCCCATTGGTTGCCCTTGTTTTTTTTTTTATTTCTTTATTGGGGAATTAATGTTTTACATTCAACAGTAAATACAATAGTTTGTACATGCATAACATTTCCCAGTTTCCCATATAACAATACAACCCCCACTAGGTCCTCTGTCATCCTTCTTGGACCTGTATTCTCCCCACCCACCCCACCACCACCCCAGAGTCTTTTACTTTGGTGCAATATGCCAATTCCAGTTCAGGTTCTACTTGTGTTTTCTCTTCAGATCTTGTTTTTCAACTTCTGCCTGAGAGTGAGATCATCCCATATTCATCCTTATGTTTCTGACTTCTTTCTTTTCTTTTTTTTTTTTTTTTAACATTCAACAGTAAATACAATAGTTTGTACATGCATAACATTACCCAGTTTCCCATTTAACAATACAACCCCCACTATGTCATTTATCATCCTTCATGGACCTGTATTCTCCCCACCCACCCACTCCCACCCCAGAATCTTTTACTTTGGTGCGATATGCCAATTGCATTTCAGGTTCTACTTGTGTTTTCGTTTCTGATCTTGTTTTTCAACTTCTGCCTGAGAGTGAGATCATCCCATATTCATCCTTCTGTTTCTGACTTATTTCACTCAACATGATTTTTTCAAGGTCCATCCAAGATCGGCTGAAAACGGTGAAGTCACCATTTTTTACAGCTGAGTAGTATTCCATTGTGTATATATACCACAACTTGCTCAGCCACTCATCTGTTGTTGGACACCTGGGTTGCTTCCAGGTTTTGGCTATTACAAATTGTGCTACCAAGAACATATTTGTACACAGATCTTTTTGGATGGATGTGTTGAGTTTCTTAGGATACATCCCCAGGAGAGGAATTGCAGGGTCATAGGGTAGGTCCATTTCTAGCCTTCTGAGAGTTCTCCAGACTGTTCTCCACAGAGGGTGGACCAATTGACATTCCCACCAGCAGTGCAGGAGGGTTCCTTTGATCCCACACCCTCTCCAGCATTTGCTGCTGTTACCTTTTCTGATGTATGACATTCTCACAGGAGTGAAGTGATATCTCATTGTTGTCTTTATTTGCATTTCTCTGACATTCAGAGACTTGGAGCATTTTTTCATGTGTTTCTCAGCCTTTTGGATCTCTTCTGTGGTGAATATTCTGTCCAAGTCCTCCCCCCATTTTTGGATGGGGTTATTTGTCTTGTTGTTGAGTCTGGCAAGCTCTTTATATATGTTGGTTATTAAACTCTTATCTGATGTATGGCATGTAAAGATCTTCTCCCATTCTGTGAGGGGTCTCTTGGTTTGGGTAGTGGTTTCTTTTGCTTTGAAGAAGCTTTTTAATTTGATGGAATCCCATAGGTTTATACTTGCCTTAGTCTTCCTTGTAATTGGATTCGTTTCATTGAAAATGTCTTTAAAATGTATGCGGAAAAGAGTTCTGCCAATATTTTCCTCTAAGTATTTGATAGTTTGTGGTCTAACATCCAAGTCCTTGATCCACTTGGAATTTACTTTTGTATTTGGTGAAATACAGTGATTCAGTTTCATTCTTCTGCATGTTTCAACCCATTGTTTCCAACACCATTTGTTGAAGAGACTCTGCTTTCCCCATTGAATAGTCTGGGCCCCTTTGTCAAAGATTAGATGTCCATAGGTGTGGGGCCTCATTTCTGGGCTCTCAATTCTATTCCACTGGTCAGTGTGTCTATTCATGTTCCAGTACCAAGCAGTTTTGATGACAATGGCCCTATAATACAGTTTGAGATCTGGGAGTGTGATGCCTCCATGGTTTTTTTTTTTTTATTGTTGTAGTTATTATTGTCATCATCGTTGTTGGATAGGACAGAGAGAAATGGAGAGAGGAGGGGGAAGACAGAGGGAGAGAAAGATAGACACCTGCAGACCTGCTTCACCGCCTGTGAAGCGACTCCCCTGCAGGTGGGGAGCCGGGGGCTCGAACCAGGATCCTTATGCTGGTCCTTGAGTTTTGCGCCACCTGCACTCAACCCACTGCGCTACAGTCCGACTCCCCATTATGTTTATTTTTAAGGGAGGTACCCTTGAGTGCACTAACATTACCAGACTGGGCACAATCTACCAGTGTGGACAGAACAGAGTTCTCTCTACCTCACCCTCCTGTATGTTCAAATCTCAACCCCCCCCCCGCTCCTCCAACTTGTGGCATAGTGGTTATGAAAACCTTCTTTGGAAATAAGGTCTTCATATTAAGTTAAGATGAGGTCACTCAGCCCAACTGTGGTAACTCAGCATCACTGGTGTCCTTATAACAAGACAGCATGTCCTGTGATGACAGAGACACAGGGGGAGAACACCATGTGAGAAGAGACCCAGAGCAGGGCTAGACAACATAATGCTTATGCAAAGAGACTCTTGTGCCTGAGGCTCCGAAGTCCTACATTCAAGCCCGCGCCCCCACCCCCATAAGCCAGAGCTGAGCAGTGCTCTGGTAATAAATAAATAAATAAATAAATAAATAAATTTAAAAAAGAAAGAGAACAGAGACAGAAATCAGGGGTGTCTGCCATGAGCCCAGGCATGCTGTGGGTAAGCAATTTTTCCAGCCTTCATCTGTAGTTTTAAGTTACCACAGTGGGAGGAGCAAGGAGGTGGTGCCACTCCCAGTAAAGTCCACATACTATGATGTGACCAGGGTTCAAGTCCCTGATCCCCAGGGTGTGACATCTCATGAGGGGGAAGCAGTGCTGCAGATGTTGCAGATATCTTATTCTCCTCATTCCTAGCCATTTCTGTTTCTTTTTTGTTTTTAAATAGTTATTCCCTTTGTTGCCCTTGTTGTTTTATTGTTGTAGTTATTATTGTTGTCGTCATTGTTGGCTAGGACAGAGAGAAATGGGGAGAGAAAGATAGACACCTACAGACCTGCTTCACTGCTCCTAAAGTGACCCTCCTGCAGGTGGGAGCTGGGGGCTCAAACTGGGATCCTTAGGCTGGTCCTTGTGCTTCGCGCCACCTGCGCTTAACCTGCTGCTCTACAGTCTGACTCCCCCATTTTTGTTTCTTTCAGAAAAAGAAAAAGAAGTAGATAAGGCCACCAGGAGAGTCATCATGCACCATGAAGGCCTTGAGTCTAAACTCTAACCCCAGTGACAAAAAATAAAAAATAAAAAAAAACTCCCCAAAGTTAATACCCAAGACACTATAAAACCACAGAGATAATTTAAAAAAAAGAGAAAAAAAGGCAAATTAGATGAACTGTTGTTAAAAAACAAAACAAAGCAAAACAAAAAAGGCTATGGAAACTTGGTTTTCATCAAAATATGAGAGACATATTCTAGACCATGTGAGTTAGCTTCTGAAACTCTGACTGAAGTGACCTCTCCAAGGGCTTGCACAGAAAGGAGCTGTGTTAGATCCATGTGGGATACTGTAATGAAACACCATACTTTTGAACTTGGTAAAGCAGCACACTAATCAACTGAGCTATTTCATCAGACTTAGTGGTCATTTGGGGGGGTAAGGGGAGGGGCATGCTAGGGACTGGGAGTCACTGCTGGAGATAGGAATCGGGACCTCAAATTTGCATTTCCAATTCTCTAGTCACTTCACTATAACCCCAGGCCAAGCAACAGATACTTATCCAGTGTCCAAGGTGCTCTGATTAGTGTAAGAAATGTGAAATTGAATGAGAGACTCCTCCTCCTTCTTCTTCTAGCGTTTGCCCTTCTTCCGTAGCCAGTTAATGGCTTTGAAAGTGACTAGGATCCATGTGGATTCAGTCGGCTAGGAAGGATCGTCAGTTTCCCCAATGAATGGGTACTCACGGGATGCACCACGGGAAGGTCGATCCAATGCATCCCGAGACTCCTCCTTAAACACAGAGATTCAAATTCTTACTGAACCCCATACAACGTGGCAAGAAAACAATTCAAAGCCTCTAAGCTAAGGTATCCAGAAAGACTTCCTAGAGGTCCCTATGCAGAGTCTAATATTAACAACTAGGACGCTGTCAGTACAACAAAAATAGCAAGGGAAATGAAAGAGGTCAAAAGAGCTCAAGAAGAATTTTAGAAAAATTACACATTAGAAGGAACTTCATAACTAGTCCAGATTTTCCCTGGTTGGATTAGATCAGCCATAGGGTTTTGTTTGTTTCTTTTTGCCAAAGCACTGCTCAACTCTGGCTTGTGGTGGTAAGAGGGATTGAACAAAGGACCTCAAAGCCTCAGATATGAGAGTGTGTTTGCATAACCATTATACTATCTACCCCAACCTATCCTCCCTGCATTCTTTAAGAATATGTTTATTGGGGAAGTGGGTGGGTGGCACAGCGGGTTAAGTGCATGTGGCGCAAAGCGCGAGGACCTAATTCCGGTTCAAGTCCTGGCTCCCCACAGGCAGTGAAGCAGGTCTGCAGGTGTCTGTCTTTCTCTCCCCCTCTCTGTCTTCCTCTCCTCTCTCCATTTCTTTCTGTCCTATCCAAGACATCAATAACAATAATAACTACAACAATAAAATAACAAGGGCAACAAAAAGGGAATAAATAAATTTTAAAAAAGAAAAAAAGAATATATTTATTGGAACCAGGTAGTGGCACCCCTGGTTGAGTGCACATGTTACAATGCACAAGGACCCAGGTTCAAGCCCTGGTCCCCAATGGCAGGGGCTGAGTTTCATCATCAGTGAAGCAGTGCTGCAGGTGGCAGGCTCTCTGTCCCTCTCTATCCCCCTTCCCTCTCAATTTCTTTCTGTCTCACCAAATAAGGAAATTATTTAAAGGATATATATATATATATATATATATATATATATATATATTAAAGAGTTTATTTATTTATTAATGAGGAAGATAGGAGGAAGGAGAAAGAACCAGACATCACTCTGGTACATGTGCTGTCGGGGATCAAACTCAGGACCTCAAGTTTGAGAGTCCAAAGTTTTATAACTGAGCCACCACCCGGACCACTTAAAGGATATATTTATTAGAGGGAGAGAGCCAGACTGACGAAGATCCAACACATTATCTATGGTGCCATGTCTCAGGCTGCAAATCCTGCATTCTCAGTCAATGGCCTGAGCTCAATTGTACTCGGATATTATCTGCTAGATTTTCTTTCTTGGTGTGCATTCAGTATGCTTTACATACATGGTGGGAAATCTGGGATGTGGCTCTGACTAGTTTTGTTGTTGCTGGAGGGAAAACACCCAAACTCCTTTTTCTCTGTGGAGGAATTTCTGCTAGATAATGTCCTGGGTCTCTGCCCAACATGTCCTTAGTCCTTTTCAAAAAAGAAAATTCAGTGAAATCCTGTGCTGATAGAATTTTGAGAGCTTGTAAACCATGGGAGGCTGGCAGGCTCTCATCCTCTGCCTTGGTCCTCAGAAGAGCAAGCTAAAAAGTCCTGTAATCTTCCCCTGCACCACCGTAAACCAGAGCTGATCAGTGCTCTGGTTAAAAAAAAAAAAAAAAAAAAAAAAAAAGTCCTGTAATCTCTGATGAGAGGGGGACAAAATGGGGTCCTCCTGGAAGCCATGGGGGCTTTCTTGGCTTAGAGTACAAACAATTGGGTATATTATGTGTGTCACTACTAGTTTTTTTTTTTAAATTGTTTATTTATAAAAAGGAAACATTGACTAAACAATAGGATAAGAGGGGTACAACTTCACACAATTCCCACCACCATAACTCCCTATCTCATCCCCTCCTCTGATAGCTTTCTTGTTCTTTAATCCTCTGGGAGTATGGACTCAAGGTCCTTGTGGGATGCAGAAGGTGGAAGGTCTGGCTTCTGTAATTGCTTCCCCGCTGAACATGGGCATTGACAGGTTGATCCATACTCCCAGCCTGTCTCTCTCTTTCCCTAGTGGGGAAGGGCTCTGGGAAAGCAGAACTCCAGGACACACTGGTGAGGTTGTCTGTCCAGGGAAGTCTGGTCGGCATCCTGCTAGCATCTGGAACCTGGTGGTTGAAAAGAGAGTTAACATACAAAGCCAAACAAATTGTTGACCAGTGTGTCACTACTATTATCTCTCCCTCTGTGTGTGTGTGTGTGTGTGTGTGTGTGTGTGCTCATGCAAATCAAATGCAAGACAGTGTTTCTCATTTCATCAGGAATCAGGCATTTTATTCACATTAAATTTTTGGCCCTGGGCAGGAGACAACTTAATGCTTATGCAAAAGACTCATGCGTGAGGCCCCAAGGTCTCAGGTTCAATCCTTGGTCTCACCATAAGCCAGAGCTGATCAGTGAGTGCTCTGGTAAAAATAAGTTTTTGTTCCTCTTGTACATTCTGATAAATGACATCCACTGGTTTCCTTTTCCCAAACCTTTAGAAAGATATAAACTGTGTGAGACTTTACTTTTTCTAATCTCACTGGCTAGGATCAGATGGCCTAAGGTCTGGACATGGACAGGAAGCAAAACAAATTCAGTTCTGAAGATGCCATCTTATCAGTGGTGAAACCAGCACTTTAATTTCTGTTATATGCCTTTTTTTTTCTTTTTGGTTGAGGGTGACAAAGAAAGAGATATAGAAAGGGAGAGAAAGACAAGAAGTACACCTATAGCACTGCTCCACTTCCCTCATTGCTATGGCCCTCGCAGGCAGTATAACGGAGGCAAAATAGGAACCGTCCCACAGGAGCTGTCTCTCCAGCGGCCAGATCATTGACTGTTTTCCCTGTTGAATTAACCTGCCATTTTTTTTCTTTTTCTTCCCCTCTTCCTCCTTCTTCTCCTTATCAAATAACTTAATGTGAGTGTGCGTTCTGGTCTCTTAATTTGTTCCTCTTATCTGTATACTTATGTCAGTATCACACTGTCTCAATTACTATAGGTTTCTGTTTTAAAATGATCACTTCATGTTTTAGAAGTTTTACTAGGCATACAATGCTACATTGTCTTTTGTCTCATATGCTTTCAGGGATATTCTGGCCCCACTGTCATTTGTCTTGCATAGCTTTAAACTATTTAAAGTTTGCCATCTTTTATTGGAGGATTAATGGTTTACAGTCAACAGTAAAATACAATAGTTTGTACATGCAGCTGCCATGTTTTTAATTTTGAGTACTTTCATGGTAAATCTACCACTTAATTTTTTATAAATCTTTATTTATTTATTGGATAGAGACAACCAGAAATTGAGAAGGAAAGGGATGATAAAGAGGAAGAGAAACAGAGAGATACTTGCAGCCCTGCTTCACCACTCACAAAGATTTCCCCCTGCAGGTAGGCAACAGAGGCTCAAACCCCTCACCCTTGCACATTATAACATATATGCTTGGGGCCAGGTGGTGGCACACCTGGTTGAGCATACATGTTACAGTGCACAAGGACCCAGGTTCAAGCCCCTGGTCCCCACCTGTAGAGGGAAAGCTTTGTGAGTGGTGAAGCAGGGCTGCAGGTCTCTCTCTCTCCCCCCCCCCACTCTCCCCCCCCTCTCAATTTCTGACAGTCTCTATCCAATAAATAACTAAAAATAATTAAAAAAAACATATATGCTCAACCAGGTGCACCACCACCTGGCCCCTTAAATCTACCATTTTAAAGTGTATAGTTTAATTCTTTTAGTACAATGGTGGGGAATCATTTTCCTTCTAAGGACCATTTGGATATTTATGCCCTAATTTATGAGCCATACAAAATTATCCATAGGGGGTGAAGCTTACCCTCAATGATGGAGACTGGAAGCTTGAACCCAGATTCTCAAGCATGGCAATGTGTGTACACTATCAAGTACACTGCCGCTGATGTGGATGGGCAAGATGGTCTTTCTTTACTATGTGTTTTCATTCATTTATTTTTTAATGTGGTGCCAGGAAGTGAACCCAAGGCCTTTCCTTGCATACGCACATGATACTGCTGCAAGCCTTCCAGATCCAATTTACTATTTTATCAATTTATTTATTTATTTCTCTTTACCAGAGCACTGCTCAGCTCTTATTTATGGTGGTATAGGGATTGAACCTAGGACTTCCAGAGTCTCAGGCATGGAAGTCTCTTTGCATATCCATTATGTAAGCCAGTTTTCAAATGTGGCTAACAGTGGCTTCCAAGACTGTAAGATTACGGGGTATAGTTCCACACTACACTCACTACACCAAGATTCTATGCCCTACCCTCCCAAAGATAACCATCATAGTTCTCACAAATTCTGAGAGATGATTTTGTTTTGTTTTACCAGAGCACTGCTCAGGTCTGACTTATGATGGTGCTCGGAATTGATCTTGGGACTTTTGTTGCCTCAGTATGTAAAACTTTCCATAACCATTATGTTTATTTTAGGAAGCTGGCATTTTATCTTGGTGTAGGGGATTGAAGCTGGGACTCTGGAGCCTCAGACAGGAGAATCTCTTTGCATAACTATTATGCTATCTCCCCCACCCAAGGAAGGCATGTTTTTAAAAATCACCTCCTTAAACCCTGTAGTTGCCTGGTCCTTATTTTCAGATCCTAAGACTCACTTGTTTTCAATAGACTAATCAATACTAGACAGATATATGACAGTTCACAAATTAATTGACTCATTCATTTATTTTCCTCTTTGTGTTTGGTGGACACTTTATTGTGGTGTAGAGGCAAAAGGTAAAAACAACTGCTAAACAGGTACTATTTATACTTTTTTTAAAGATTATTTAAAATATTGATTTATTCCCTTTTGTTGTCCTTGTTGTTTTATTGCTATAGTTATTATTGTTGTTATTATTGATGTCGTTGTTGTTGGATAGGACAGAGAGAAATGGAGAGAGGAGGGGAAGACAGAGAGGGAGAGAGAAAGATAGACACCTGTAGACCTGCTTCACCCCTGTGAAACCCGCCTGGAGGTGGGGAGCCCAGTGTTCCAACCAGGATCCTGCCGTGGGTCCTTATGCTTTGTACTATGTGTGCTTAACCTAGGCCTCCCTTTCTTTTTTTTCTTTCTATCTATCTATCTATCTATCTATCTATCTATCTATCTATCTATCTTTCTATCTTTCTTTTCTTTCCTTTCCTACTTCCTTCCTCTTTCTCTCTCCTTTCTTTCTCGCTTTTTTTAAGTTCTTTTTTTTTTTTTTTAGTAGCTCTTTGGAAAAAAAAAAAAAGCAGCAGGGACTGTTTGGTTTCACCTTGCCCTGATGATGTATCTTTTCTCCTCTCCTGGTCAGACACAGCCTTTAACTTGTACTGGCAACATCAGGGGCCAGGTGGTGGTGCAGCTGGTTGAGCACACACATTACAGGGCTCACTGTCCTAGTTCGAGCCCCTGGCCCCCACCTATGAGGGAGAGATTCATAAGTGGTGAAGTAGTGCTGCAGGTGTCTTTTTCTTTCTCCCCTGCTCTCTCAATTTCTCTCTCTCTATCCAAAAGAAATAAAAATACATAAAAGAAGTGACATCAAGAAAATAACCTCAAACAAACAAACAAAGGGCAGGGGGTAGATAGCACAATGGTTATGCAAACAGACTCTCATGCCTGAGGCTCTGTCAAGTCCCAGGTTCAATCCCCCACACCACCATAAGCCAGAGCTGAGCTCTGGTAAAAAAGAAAAAAAAAAAGAAAAGAAAACGACCTTCTCAAGAGTTACTCTGCCTTGACTGGGAGTATGGACCGACCGGTCAACGCCCATGTTCAGCGGGGAAGCAATTACAGAAGCCAGACCTTCTACCTTCTGCAACCCACAATGACCCCGGGTCCATGCTCCCAGAGGGATAGAGAATAGGAAAGCTATTGGGGGAGGGGGTGGGATATGGAGATTGGGCGGTGGGAATTGTGTGGAGTTGTACCCCTCCTACCCTATGGTTTTGTTAATTAATCCTTTCTTAAATAAAAAAAAAAAAAGCTAATTCAGGACATTTTACATTGGATAAAGCATTGGACTCTGAAGATTTAGGTCTCAAATTCAATCCCCACCATCTCATGTGCCAGAGTGATGCTCCTGTTCTCCCTCTATCCACTCCCTCCTCTCTCTCAAAAGTAAAAACCAGGGGGCATGGAGGTAGCACACATAATGCTAAGCGCAAGGACCTGCATTTGGAAAAAAATAAAAATAAAAAAAATAAAGAGTTACTCTGCCTTTTCCCATTCTACTAGATAGACTTAGAGATGCCAAGAGGGCCTGACATGCTTTAACTATATTCTGAATCAATACTTTAAACAGACATTTGAAGTGAATGTGCAACCTATTTTTATAAAAAAAAAAAAGAATGAAAGCCCAGATTTTCAGTTTTCTGCCTCCCCTCTCTTCATTTCATGACATCTGGTAAATGTGTTTGGGGAGGTGCTTATAGCACAACCAGGAAGACAGACTAAAATGTCTCCCACATGCCTGCTGGCCTTTGGTAGGGGGAGGAGGAGGACTAAAAGAGGAAGGGGAGGAGGAGGGGGGAATAGAGGGGTCACTGTTCAGCAAATATGACCACTGACCGCAGTTGTTTCCAACCTTGGCTCTACTATCTGGGGTTTGCTGTGGAAGCCTGGGGCCTGGTCACTTGTTCTAGCTTTGGGCAGTTTTTGGGAGTCTGCCTGGGCAATTCCAATGGCAGCAGTCCTGGCTGCCCTATTCAACCCCTGACCCCCTCTATTGCTTGTTATGTCCAGAGGTTCGAGTCCCGATCTCACTCAAAGAAGACCAAAATCACATGCAATAGCAAGAGCCTTTATTAGCAAGCTTAAGCTTGGGCTGCCGATACCCTTCCACGCAAGGGGAGAGTCCGCGACCCCCATCATTTCTCATCCCACCTTTTTATAGTTATCACAGGGTGGGTACAGGTGGAAATATTTACGCAGAACAAGAAACAGTTGGTTTCGGGTTAACGGCTGGTCTCAATATTCGGGGCTTTTCTTTAACCTCTACATTGCTGTGTCTTTGTTTTCTTTATATGGAGCTATCTTGATCTCAACTGACTTTCTCTAACAAAAGTTTACCCTTTTCACCTCAAAAAGTGTTCTGTTACATATTAAGTATGTGCACTTGGAAATGTAACTTGGTCCATCTATGTCTCAGTTTCTCTTTTTTTAATTATTATTATTTGTTTACTCATGAAGAAGATAGGCAAAAAGAAAAATAAAGAACCAGACCTCACTCTGGTGCATGTGCTGCCGGGGACTGAACTCAGGACTTCATGCTTGAGAATCCAATATTTTACCTGCTGCGCTACCTCCCAGACTACTCAGCCTCCTTACTTATAAAATGGAGCTAATAATAGTATCTACCATATAAGTTTTTAAAATTTATTTATTGGGGAATTAATGTTTTACATTCAATACAAATACAATAGTTTGTACATGCATAACATTTCCCAGTTTTCCACATAACAATATAACCCCCACTAGGTCCTCTGTTATCCTTCTTGGATCTGTATTCTCCCCACCCATCCACTCCAGTCTTTTACTTTGGTGCAATATGCCAATTCCAGTTCAGGTTCTACTTGTGTTTTCTTTTACCATATAAGTTGAACTAAATAATCTATGGCAAAAGTTTAAAAGAGAATCCCTCTGTTAAACTTTTGCCATAGATTATTTAGTTCAACTTATATGGAACCTCCATGCTGCTGCTTTAATTACTGACTTCTTTTCCTATATGAATATAAAGTCTGTGAAGGCAGAATCTTTGCCCCCCCCCCCCCCAAATTTTCCCCCTCTGGATCTCTTCAAACAATGCCTAACACATAACTGGAACTTTGTAGCTATTTGCTGGCGGAATAGATAAACATAGGAGAAACATAAAAGGGACCAACACAGTATATCCCGAAAGATAGCACTGTCTTACACTCACTTCAGGACAAGTTTCTGCCCCTCTCAAGATTACCAACTCCTGTTCACTCGTCCTAGGCGAGAACCATGCTTTAGACTTTCATGAGTGTTGCAGTCCACAAATTACCCTACCTCAAGGACTCTAGGCATGGGAGTGTCACCTCCTGGTACATAGGAGTTTCTACTCTTTCCTCAGTATTCTGGCTACTTCCTAGCAGTGGAACTGTACTATTCTCTCCTACTTCAAGGGCCCAGCTTGGGGCAGGAGGGCAGTCATTTCTTGCACTCGTGTGTGTGTGTGTGTGTGTGTGTGTGTGTGTGTGTGTGTGTGTGTGTGTGTGTGTGTGTGTGTGTTCAGTGGTGGATTTGCACTGCAAATCCACCACTCCCATTGGCCTTTTTTTTTTTTTTTAATTCAGAAGGGAGATAGAAAGATACCTGCAGACCTGCCTCACTGCTAATGAAGCATCCCTGCTACAGTTGGGCCTCAGGGGCTTGAACATGGATCCTTGCCCAGGTCTTTGTGCATAGTACTATGTGTACAAATCACCTCCTGGCCCCACAATGGACAACTCTTACTGCTTAAAAGTAGGTATAATCTGGGAGTCAGGCAGTAGCACAGCAGGTTAAGCACAAGTGGCACAAAGCACAAGGACCCACGGAGGGATCCCGGTTTGAGACCTGGATCCCCACTTGCAGGGCAGTAGCTTCACAAGCGGTGAAGCAGGTCTACAAGGTGTCTATCTTTCTCTCCCCCTCTCTGTCTTCCCCTCCTCTCTCCATTTCTCTCTGTCCTAGGCAACAATGACAACAATAATACAACAAGTGCAACAAAAGGGAATAAATAAATAAAATAAAAAGTAAAAAAAAAAAAAAAGGTATAATCCCAGCACAACTTCCTCCTCCTTTCTGCAATGGTATCTTTCCAGTTTCTGGCCTCACGTGTTTGGCGTGAGAGAAAACTGGTCTCTGCTGAACTAGCTCCCTCCACAGCATGTGGTACTAATCACTTCACTCCTGCTTTCCTAGCTGTTGAAAATAAAGCATTTTCCCTTTTCCTTTTTAATTTTCATTTTAATTTATTTATAAAAAGGAAACACTGACAAGACCATAGGATAAGAGGAGTACAACTCTTGTTGTTGGACTTGCTTCCAGATATTTCTGAAAGAATATGCAGCAAACTGATAGCATTGACTTAGCACTAAGGATAAACATGGGAAACAAGTGATGCAGTAGGAGGGAGACCTTTTTCTAAATACCCTTTAATGCCTTCTAACTTCATGCTATGTGAATTTATTTCCTTTTCAAGAAAAACAAGAAGACAATTGAAAAAATTAAAATACTGAGAATAAATTGCAGGGATGGATAATGGTTATGCAAAGAGACTCTCATGCCTCAGGCTCCAAAGTCCCAGGTTCAATTCCCCATACCACCATAAGCCAGAGCTGAGCAGTGTTATGTTAAAAAAAAAAAAAAGAAGAAGAAGAAGAAAGAAAGAGGTAAGTTGCTTTCACCTTGCATTTTTTTTCATTCTAAAATATTCAGTAGCAACTCTGGCTAAAATCCAATTTTCTTAACTTGACATTTAATTCCTTTCTATACTTTGGTCTCATTATTTCCTGTCTGGAGCTTTCTGTTCCACCAAAAGTGTTTTCTTTTCTCTAGCTTGAACTCATTTCTATCTGGTTTTCCCTGAACAGGCCAACCTTCTGTGACTTTATCTCCCTTACGTTTCTATAATAAAATAGTCTGCCCTGTCGATATTACCTTTCTACAATTCTCTCTCTTTTTCTCCAGGAAAAAAAAAAAAGAAATTCCACTATAAATATCATTGACAAGGTATTTTTGGACTAACTTCTATATCATTTGGGGACTTGCAGAAATTCAGTTTCTTAGTACTCAGCAATTAGTGTTTCAAATGCACATTCAAGTGATTCTAATGCTGATATTCCCTTCTCTTGACTGAGCCTTAATACTTGGTAGATGCCCTGGTGATGTTGTTTGACTAATCTCGTCTTTGTGGAAATTTGATTCTGTGCATATGCTTGTCTACTGTGCTCAAGAATCTCAAGGTGTATCTTGGTAATAAGTAATTGCACGTGAACGTGCATACACACACACATACACACACACACACACACACACACTAATATTCTAGCAAAAAATGAGGGCAAAATAAGGGTTAAAATTCATGAAAGTACATGGTGTAGGATTATTAAAAATGTTTTTAAATGTAACATTTCTGGAAAAAAGATTCATAATGAAATTTTAAATTTTGGCTCATATATTTGGCATTTTGAAAAACAGGCTCTGTTTTCCTGGTAACCATAGCGAATTAATTAGTTTCTCTCCTTTCTTATCAACTTATTCATAAGGTCCTCATTTTGAGTAAATGACAGCGGTGGATTAAGATTTTGGCACGTCTGATCTCGGATCCTCATGACTTATCTTCAAAGCAAGTTATTTTTGGGGTTTCCCCCACTGCATACCATTGTGGTAAGATTTAGGGGCTACAAAGTATAAAATATATTTCTCTGGGAGCCTATACTGTATCACATGTAGAATTAGCCTCTCCTTTGCTATTTGTGGCTGTGAATCTAGAAGGTGCAGCATTCTGGGAGGCTTCTGATAGCCTTAGACTCAGAGAAAATGGTTGATCTTTTTAAATGGAAAGTTGTAATAACAACAATAACCACAGCAAAGAAAGAATAACAGTAACAGCTTACCTTTGGATACATCTCTACTTAGGCTGTCACTATTATTTCTTCCTCCTCTTCTTCTCTTCCTTCTCCTTCCCCCTCCTCATTTATACCTTTACTGTTGTTCTTCTCCTCCTCGCCCTGCTCCTCATTATTGTACCAGAGTAAAGCACTGTTCAATCTTGGCTTCTGGTGGTGCAGGGGAGTGATTGAACCTAGGACTTTGGAGCCTAAGACATGAGAGTCCCTTTTTATAACCATTATGCTGGATATCAATAATAATAGTAAATGCTAAATAGTAGATACCCCACCCTATTATCATTATTATTATACCAGAGTTCTCTACAGCTCTGGCTTATGGTGATGCTGAGGACTGAACCTGAGACAACAAAGTCTTAGGCATAAAAGTTTTTTTTTTTTGAATAATCATTATGCTATCTCTTCAGCTCTCCCTTCTATTACTTTAAGAAATACATATTTATTTAGGATAGAGAAAGAAGCCAAGATAGAAGGGGAGAGAGGGGGGTGGGGAGAGAAAGAATCGGAGAGAGACAGGAAGGGAAGGAGAGAGAGAGAGAGAGAGACAGACACTTGTAGCCCTGCTTCACCACTTAAGAAGCTTCTCCCCCTGCAGGTGGGGACCAGGGGCTTGAACCAGGTATGCACCACCTGGCCTCTATTTTTTTTAAGTACTTTTAAAAATTTATTGTGTGGCACTGAGGCCTTACACATGTGGCCTTTCACCAATCTGGAGCCTCTTTTTATGGCAGGGAAGGGTGGGAGACCATAACCTCAGAGCAGTCTGGTGCTGTGGTATTCCCATGTGGCACTGAGGTTCAAATCTGGGTCACCCGCAGGACAAGAGACACCCTACCTAGTGAGCTATCTCTCCAGCCCCACGTTTTTGTTATTTGATAAGCAGTTGAGATCACAGGGTCAAGATGAAAGTGACTAAGTTCCATTTTTCTCTACATCAAATGATAGGAACCACAACATAACCAGGCCTATCAACTTTTTTTTTTTTTAAATTACTAGTGATTTTTTTTTTTTTTTTTAAGATATAGACAGAGAGGCGGGTGGGGGGTGGAATATATATACATAGACATAGACAGAGACAGAGACAGATACAGATACATATACATAGACAGATACATATACATAGACAGATACATATGACAGCACCAAAGCCTCCTTCAATACAGTGGGGACCAGGTACCAACCAGGGTCATGCATATGGCAAAGCACTATCCAAGTGAGCTATTTTCTTCGCCCTATTAGTGATTTTGCAGTGTTTTATAACAGCGTAAGCGTAAGACTGCAAACTTTTAAGATTTATAAGATTCTAAGAGTGTGTCCCTTATGTCTCCCTCCCACGCCCTCCCCCTTGCCAATTTTGGGGCATAACTGAGGAGTGGAAGGCTGCTCAACATACAACTCTAATAGGTTGGATTCTTTATTTTGTTGTTTTTATCACCAGAAAGCATGTTATTCTAAACAGCAAAACAAAACAAAACAAAAACAGTCTTACACTTAAGAAGCAGCAATAAACTATCAACAACCAAACATAGGCATCAAAGAGAAAATAGGTACGGACTCTACTAGCCATCAATTCACAACCTTTGCAGTTCAAACTTCGTCTTGAAGAAACAAAGAGATACTGCGAGAATTTAAATAGCCTGCTCATAATCGTATGGTAAATTAGGGGAAAAAAAAAAAGGTTGGAACAATAATCAAGCCTGGACTTGAGTTAATGTTCCCACTATGTTAGGCAAGGAGTACTTGGGAGATGCATTTCAAAAAAAATGAGTAAGATTAGGGGCCAAGTGGTGGCTCACCTGGTTGAGTGCACATGTTACAATGCGCAAGGACAGGGGTTCGAGCCTCCAGTCCTCCCCCACCCTGCAAGGGGGAAAGCTTCACAAATGGCGAAGAGGGTTGCAGGTGTCTCTCTGTCTATCTCCCCCCTCCTCTCAAGTTGTGGCTGTCTCTATCCAATAAATACATAAAGATACTTTAAAAAACGAGTATGATTGGGAGTTGGGCGGTAGCGCAGCGGGTTAAGCACAGGTGGTGCAAAGTGCAATGACCGGCTAAAGGATCCCGGTTCGAGCCCCCGGCTCCCCACCTGCAGGGGAGTCGCTTCACAGGCGGTGAAGCAGGTCTGCAGGTGTCTGTCTTTCTCTCCCCTTCTCTCTGTTCTATCCAGGAATGATGACAACAGTAAGAACAACAATAAAACAACAAAGGCAACAAAATAAATAGATATTAAAAAAAAGAAAGAAAAGATACATTTTAAAAAATGAGTAAGATTGTGGAAAGAGAAAGGGTGTGCGCGGGATGGGTGGTGGCGAACCTGGTTAAGCGCACACGTTACGATGCACAAGGCTGGTTAGAGACCCCAGGCCCCACCTGCAGCAGCAAAGCTCTGAGAGTGGTGGAGGCGTGCTGCAGGCGTCTTTCTCCTCTCGATTTCTGGCTCTCTGTCCAATAAATAAATACAATACAAAAATTTAAAAATGTTAAAAAGAGAGAGAAACGGGGCTCTGTACTGCACTATAAGAGCATTGCTTCTAAGACACCGCAATCACGCAAACCCGGAAAGTCTTCGCTTGTGAGGAGAAAAGCGTCTTTGGCCTCCAGACGCAGGAGAACAAACTACGCAGGCGCCTCCCAGGGCCAACGCGAGTAGTGTAAAGGCGGAGAATTACGACCTCTGCTGACGACACTCACGACTCTTGCCGTAAAGGTCGCCGGGGGAGGGGGGGCGCATGCGCACTTCGCTCCCCGCCGGGATTTCCGACGCGACCACCGCAGTAGCTGCTTTCCCCCGCGCCGCCGTTGCCGCGACCATGGCGAAGTTGAGCAAAGAGGCCAAGCAGAGGCTGCAGCAGCTCTTCAAGGGCGGCCAGTTTGCCATCCGCTGGGGCTTTATTCCTCTCGTGATTTACTTGGGTCAGTGGGAGAAGAACTGGGGCGGGGGGGGCGGGGCTGGGCGGAGCGGAGCCTGTTGCGCTTTCCCGGGCGGGAGGCGAGCGACGCCGCCGCATCCTCGCCGAGCTGGACGAGGGCTGTCGGTCTAGCCTCACCTCGAGTTTTGATTCTCTTCCACAGTGTGACCAATTAAAAACAATTTTTTTTTATTCCTAAAGCCCTGCTCAGCTTTGGTTTATGTTGGTGCCGGGGGATTGAACCTGGGACCTCAGAGCCTCAGGCATGAAAGGTGTTTGCGTCACCATTTCGCTGTCTCCCCTGCCTTTTACTTTTTTTTTAAATTTAGTTTATTATTTTTATGAAAAACGTAACCTCTTCGTTCTCCTTTACCTCCGTACAGTGGAGGTGGCCCCTCTTCCGGATTGTGCGAGAACCTTCACTCGTGTGAAGGCAGGCGGCTGCCTCGAGCCGTTTTTTGTCACTAAGTGTGTTCTCTGGACATTTTGTCACCCCCCCCCCCCCTTTTCTAAGTGGAAAGAGCCCCGTGCTCTTCACGGTCATGGCGCTGCTTGGAAGCAAGGCTGTGATTGCAGTGGTTGGGTGTCTTGGCTTTTCTCACCTGTGCAGTGAAGGGCTTGGGTCTTTCTTTCTTTCTTCCTTTCTTCCTTTCTTTCCTTTTTTTTTAAACTAAAAGTCTCATTTTACTTTTTAAAATATTTATTAACAAGAGAGCATTGCTGTTTTTTTTTTAACGTTGAAAGAAACTTTTTTTCTTAATAAAAAAATTATGTATTTATTTATTGGGAAGAGAGAGAAATTGAGAGTGAAAGGGGAGGTGGAGAGGAACAGAGACAGAGAGACACCTGCAGCGCAGCCCTGCTTCACCACTTGTGAGGCCTCCCCCTCCCCCAGTTGGGGATCAGGGTCTTGAACCTGGTACCTTGTGCACTGTAATGTGTGCGCTTCAGCAGCTGCACTGCGGCCGGGTCCCCGTAACTCTCATTTTACTAGTCAGGAGACTGGGTCATAGTTTAGTTAGGACCTTGCAGCTGTTAATTGGGGGAAGTAGGAAGGAGCTCGAGCACTCTGGGTCAAGATCCATACACCTGTGTTGCACAGAAAAGATTTGTTAAGCGCTAAGGCAAATAGCTCCAATTAGGACTAACACAGTGGGTCCTTTTATTGTAGCTTTGGGTCGTGACTTATTTTGATGATCTAGTTGCCATGTTCAGGCAAATGAAAGGAAAAGGACCCCAGCTTGTTATTTTTACCTTTTTAAAAGTGTTTTTATTTACTTATTATTGGATAGAATCAGGGAAATTGAGGGTGAGTTGGAAATAGAGAAGGACCTGCAGCCCTTTTTCACCACTGGTGAAGCTTTTCCCCTGCAGGTGCTGGAATCTGGTTTTTGTGCACTGTGATGTGTGAGCTTAATCAGATGCATCACCACCTGGCCCCCTTATTTTTACCTGCATAAGACTCGACTTCACATTTTAAAATCCTAGAAATCTAGCAAGGTGCCGCTTCCTCTTTATTTATGAGTCACAGACTATGTTGGATTTTTATTTTATCAGAGCACTGCTCTGCTCTGGCTTTGGGTGATACTAAGGACTAAGAGGCATGAAACTGTGTTGCCTGAACTATTACTGCTGTTTCCCAAGCCTTAAGTGCATTCATTGGATCGACCTTCTCGTGGTGCATCCCGTGAGTACCCATTCATTGGGGAAACTGACGATCCTTCCTAGCCGACTGAATCCACATGGATCCCAGTCACTTTCAAAGCCAGCAACAAGCAGCTCCTGACAGCTTTCAACCTGACGCTGTTGACTGGCTACGGAAGAAGGGCAAACGCTAGAAGAAGTGCATTCACTTTAAAAAATAATGTATTTTGTTTATTTATTGAATAGACAGGCAGAGAAACAGAGGGAAGGGGGAGATAGGGAGAAAGAGACATTTGGACCACTGATGCTTCCCTCCTGCAGGTGGAGACCAGGGGGACTTGAATCCAGCCAGGTCTCTGCATCGTAACATGTTCACTCTGCCAGGTACATCACTACCCGCCCCAAGTGCATTCACTTTTGACGGTGCCTTCAGTTGTTGATTTCAGGTTGCAAACCTATTGATAACTTGGTGATACTTGTCTGTACAGGCTCTATTTTTTCTTTTTTTTTTTTTCTTTTTTGCCTCCAGGGTTATTGCTGGGGCTCAGTGACTGCACCATGAATCCACTGCTCCCCGAGGCCATCTTTTTTTTAACCCCCTCCTTCTGTTGCCCTTGTTGTTGTAGCCGTGTTGTGGTTATTATTGTTGTTGATGTCGTTCGTTGTTGGATAGGGCAGAGAGAAATGGAGAGAGGAGAGGAAGACAGATACCTGCAGACCTGCTTCACCGCCTGTGAAGCGACTCCCCTGCAGGTGGGGAGTCAGGGGCTTGAACCGGGATCCTTTACACACAGGTCCGTGCGCTTTGCGCCACGTGCGCTTAACCCGCTGCGCTGCCGCCCGTCCCCCCTCTACATTTTTTTTTTTTTTTATTCTGAATTAAATTTAAAAGGAAAAAAGAAAGGGTGGGGGTAGATAGTATAATGGTTAGACTCATGTCTGAGGTTCGGAAGTCTCAGGGTCAACCCCCCCGTACCACTGTAACCCAGAGCTGATCAGTGCTCTGTTAAAAAAAAAAAAAAAAAAAAGATTCTCCCAGGTTTTGGTGACATTGTATTGGCTTAGGTTATAGGTTTAGATTATAATAGTAGGTTCAAGTCCTGGTTCCCCACCTGCAGGGAGGGGGTGGGGGGGGTTTAAAGTGGTGAACCAATGCTGCAGGTGTCTCTCCCTATCTCCCTCTTCCCTTTCAATTTCTATCCCTTTCCAAAATAAATTGAAAAAAAAATTACAGGATTAGAGCAGTAATTGTGGCAGTCTACTTTTACAGTTAGCCTCCTTCCCAACCCCTGGATGCCATCCCACTACTCCTATTTAATTTAATGGTAGAAGGGCCAGTTTGGATAGTAAAATGTCAAATGCTGGGAGTGGATTCTTTTATCAGCTAAAAAAAAAAAAAAAAGGGTAATAGGACCTTTGAGTCTTAACCTTCTATATGTTCCCTGCTTTTTCCAGTAGTGTTGTATACATAGGGATACTGTTTTGCCTTGATTTTTCTTTCTCTGGCTTCTTCCTTTCCCTCCCTCCCTCCCTCCCTCCTTCCCTTCCTTCCTTCTTTTTTATTTTATTTTTTTTAACTCTGGCTTTTCATTACCTTTCTCTATTTTTTAATTTTTTTAACTTTATTTTTATTTATTTTATTTTTTGAGAGAGAAGCAGAGAGAGAGACACACACACTGAGAGAGAAACACCAGAGCACTGCTCAGCTCTGGTTTATGAGGGTGTGGGGGATTGAACCTGGGATTTAGGAGCCTCAGGCATGAGAGTCTGTTTGCATAACCATTATGCTGTCTCCCCCGTCCTACCTTTCTCTCATTAAAAGGAAAAATCTTGATTGTAAAACTCTGTCTGCCGTGATTTTAATTAGTACTTTTTTTTTTTTTTTTTTTCTCCCCTTCCTTCCTAGGGTTTAAGAGAGGTGCAGATCCTGGAATGCCTGAACCAAGTGTTTTAAGGTACTGCTCTTGAAAAATAAGCTTTGCAAATGTTCACATTATAAATGCTAAATCATCGGGTAGCAAAAGAATGGTGGTAGGCATTGTAATGGAGCTTCTCCAATCAGTATAGTTTACTGCTGTTGGGAAATTTCAAGTTTGTATAGCTTGTGCTACCAGTTAACTGTTTTCTCTTTTTCCTCCTTACTATGTGCATATCATGTCATTTAAGCATATTTTAAAGGGAAAAGCAATTAATTTGAGCCTACGGCAGTGGTTTCTTGAGCCACAGGACTTTCATTCATTGGACAGTGCTCTGATCTTTCTTTTAAAGTAAATCTTAGGAAAAAAAGAAAAGTAAACTAATTTTTTTATCTCACCACTGTAAAAGTTGAATTTTGTTGTTGTTGCAGAGGCTACACTGCTTGGCCTTGGCTTTTTCAGATAGAATGACTTAATAGGCAGGGAGAGACAACAGCACTGAAGGTTTTCCCTGTGCAGTTGGAACCCTGTTCTAAACTGGGCTGCAGGCATGACAGAATAGCCACCGTATCAGGTGACTTATCTTACCCACTGATCCAGGTTGGACTGTTTTTAATTTTCCATATTAACATTTCATCCTTTTTTAGATAAACCACTAATATCATCTTTACAAGGGTACATAGGATTTTATTTATTTATTTATTTATTTGTTGGATAGAGAGAAATTTTGTGTGGGGGGGAAGACACCTGCAAACCTGCTTCACCACTTGTGAAGCTTTTCCGCTGCTGTTGGGAACCAGGGCCTTGAACCTGGATCCTTGTGCAGTAATGTATGTGCTTAACCATGTGTGCCACTGCCTGGCACCAGATTTTGTTTCCTTCACCTGAATTTTTGTTGATATCCTGTACATTTTTCATTTTTTTATTTGATATACAATTTTTTTGTATTCTATGTAAACAAAATAATGAACATTTTTTTGCACATAGATTTTTCTAGGTTTTTATTTCCTTATAAATTTTCATGGAATTAGTCAACAGTGTGAATGTTTATAGCTCAGTAAATGCCACAAAAATTGGCAAATTCTTAATTTCAGATTAACTTTGTCACTGGTAGTTAAGTGCTTGTAAAAACTTAATGCACGGGGGTCGGGCGGTGGCGCAGTGGGTTAAGCGCATGTGGCGCAAAGCGCAGGGACCGGCGTTAGGATCCCGGTTCGAGCCCCCGGCTCCCCACCTGCAGGGGAGTCGCTTCACAGGCGGTGAAGCAGGTTTGCAGGTGTCTGTCTTTCTCTCCCCTTCTCTGTCTTCCCCTCCTCTCTTCATTTCTCTCTGTCCTATCCAACAACGAATTGCGTCAACAAGGGCAATAATAATAACCACAACGAAGCTACAACAAGGGCAACAAAAAGGAGGAAAAATGGCCTCCAGGAGCGGTGGATTGATGGCGCAGGCACCGAGCCCAGCAATAACCCTGGAGGAGGAAAAAAAAAAAAAAAAACTTAATGCACGGGGGCCGGGTGGTAGCACAGCGGGTTAAGCACACATGGCTCAAAGCGCAAGGACTGGTGTAAGGATCCCAGTTTGAGGTGGGGACCTGCGACCCCCCACCCATAGGTCCCCACGTCAAACTGGGATCCTTACACCAGCAGGTTTGCAGATGTCTTTTCTCTGTCTTATCCAACAACAATACTAATAACAACAACAGTGATAAACAACAAGGGCAACAAAAGGGAAAAAAATGGCCTCCAGGAGCAGTGGGTTTGTAGTGCAGACACTGAACCTCAGCAGTAACCCTGGAGGCAGAAACAAACAAAAAAACTTAATGCACTTGTGTGTTCATACACACGTGCACATGGAGACTCAGATATGAAAAACTTTTGCATAGCCATTATGCTATCTTCTCCGTCCCCTAATAGACTTCACTGAGTATCCTGAGGTTTCTGTTTCTTCAAACTACTAAAAGCCACTTTTTTCTAGATAGTGGTAATATTAACTCTCACCTACAATGTGTTAGTCACTATTTTTTGATGTTTTATATATAATGTCTCTTAATTGTCACTTGAATTTCATTTCAGAGCAGGTGAGATTAGTGGTTTTTGAAGATGACGCTCTTCATTGGGCTTTTTCCAGAGTACAGTGTTATCTGATAAACATTTTCTCCCCATCCACTCTGCCTTGTTGACTCCTTTCTCAAAGAAAAGTTGCTTTTTAGATTTTCACCATATCTGTCTTCAATCTGTCCATTTCTGCAGTTGTTCTCCCTTCTCCTCCCCCATAAAGTTCTTAAGCAAATGGCCTTTACTCCCAGCTCCCTTTTAATCTTTGGTTTGGCATCTTAAAACTATTTTTAGAAATCTTTACTAAGTTCCTTTTTTTTCTCAAACCCCCCCCCCCCTCTTTCTTAACTTAAACTGTTGATTTTCTGTGAAATGGAACTTGAGGTTATGTCTCTGCTACTTACTAGCTGAGTGGCCAGTTATTTTATCAGAAAGATTTTATCTTAGGAGAACATCAAGGCTGGGGTTATCTAGCCAAACTATGAATATTTTTCAAGCAGTGGAAATTATTACCAAACATTGTTCCCAAGAAGCTGTTAATCTATGTTTCTTTTTTCTTTTGTTTCCAATTTTTAATTTTTTAAAATACTTTTATCGGGAGTGGGCCGGTAGCGCAGTGGGTTAAGCGCACATGGCTTAAAGTGCAAGGACCGGTGTAGGGATCCTGGTTTGAGTCCCCTGCTCCCCACCTGCAGGGGAGTCGCTTCACAGGCGGTGAAGCAGGCCTGCAAGTGTCTCTCTCTCTCTCCCCCTCTTTGTCTTCCCCTCCTCTCTCCATTTCTCTCTGTCCTATCCAACAACAACGACATCAAAACAACAGTAATAACTAAAACAACAATAAAAACAATAAGGACAACAAAAGGGAAAATAAAATATATAAAAAAGTTATATATATATATATATATTTTTTTTTTTTTATCAGAGCACTATTCACCTCTGGCTATTCACTATTCACCCCCACTCTGTGGGGGTATGGGGATTGAACCTGGGAACTCAGAGCCACAGGCATGAAAGTCATTTTGCATAGCTAGCTATTATTCTGTCTCAGTCCAAAGCCATTAATCTTTCTAAGGTGAAAGTCTCTAAATTGGGCATAATAATATTTTGTAAGGCTACTATAAGGATTTAGTAAAACTTTTATATGTGAAGCATTAATCAGTCTTTATGAAGCAATATGTGAACAATAAATTGTAAATAGTAATTTTAAGTCTTTTGAGTCATCTTCTTTACTCTCTTCTGTAAGAGCAATGCTCTTGCTACATGACAGCTGCATGCTGTTCCTGCCTTAGTGTGCTTATAAGACTCCCTGAGTCTGGAATGCTGCTTCCCTTCAGTGTCTTCTTGAAACGTCCTTCTGCAAAAACCCTTCATATGTCTTCCTCAAATCTTTTCCACTCCTGTCTAAAACCACTTTTTTTTTTTTTTACTATAGTATTCTTTTGTTTGTCATTAACAGCTTTGCAATACATTCATTGTTTGTTTTTATATTTGTCTTGTAAATACCTTAGCTTAGGTGCCCTAACCTGTCAGTGTTTCTGTAATCTACCTATCATTGCATCTTGTGGTACACTTTTTAGACTGAACTTACATGCTGGGAAAACAACCATTTTATGTGTCCTTAGGTGATCTAGGATCCGTGGTAATAGGATGTGCTCTTCTGATGTATATCTTTTTGGCTTTAATTATCTTGTTAAGAGTTGATGTTTTAAAATTGCAGACTTGATAAAGCACCCTCTCTGCTTCACAGTGTTAGTTTTTTCCATTTCTTTATCTAGTCCTATTGCCTCTTTCCTTTCTGGTGCTGATTTACTCATTCTTTCCTGTCATTAGGGGCCTCTTCTGATATCCTTTGAAGGGTAATTGTTTTAGGAAATAATTCAGTTTCTTATACTGTTCTAGGATTTCATATATAATTTTGTTTGTTCTGGAGAAACTTATGGGAATTTTTTTTTTAAAATTTTTTTTAAATATATTTATTTTATTTTATTTATTTATTCCCTTTTGTTGCCCTTGTTGTTTTATTGTTGTAGTTATTATTGTTGTTGTCGTCGTTGTTGGATAGGACAGAGAGAAATGGAGAGAGGAGGGGAAGACAGAGAGGGGGAGAGAAAGATAGACACCTGCAGACCTGCTTCATCGCCTGTGAAGCGACTCCCCTGCAGGTGGGGAGCCGGGGTTCGAACCGGGATCCTTATGCTGGTCCTTGTGCTTTGCGCCACCTGCGCTTACTTATGGGAATTTTTTTAAAAGAATTTATTCGTGAGAAAGATAGGAGGAGAGAGAAAGATCCAGGCATCACTCTGGCCCATGTGCTACCAGGGATTGAACTCAGGACCTCATGCTTGAGAGTCCAGTACCCTACTGTGCAACTTCCAGACCACATAAAGAAATCTTTATAGGCTGCTTAGTCTGTACTCTGAAAAGAACCAGAATTATATCTGCTATGGATATTTATTAATGTAAAATTCACTAATACACAATTTTTATTTGTTAATACATTATGTGCATACACATTTATCTATACAAACTTTTCCAAACAATTTAGCTAATGATTTGTTTCCTTTGCTAAATTGTGGATTCCTTGGAATCTCGACCACATTTGTCACAGTGCTGTTTTGCCCGTGGTGGGACATGGTCAGCAGTTGTTGAAACTAGTACGAGTGCCTATTCAAAGTGCATTGCTTTAGTTAACGAAGGGCAGTGCCTTAGTAAAACATTATTTAGCAAAATATATGAAAACTCTAGAAAATCATTCTCCCCATTACCTGTTTAAACCAAGGAACACAGTAAGTTTTCCTCTTTATTCTGGATGCTTGTATCATTGAGGCTTTAGTGGATGAGTTATTGTTGTATGCAAAATGTTTGGGGTTTAATATGAGATTTTAATATTGCTTCTGAAAATTTGGAAACATGCATCTTGGTCTTTTCCCTAGGCAAAAGGAAAATACTTTGAAAAAAGTAAACTTGACAAAGTACTCAAATTGTCAGTTTGTATTGTAGTTTTATATGTGTTGACATGTGACTACATTTATCATAGCAGAGCTTAGAAAAAAAAAATCATCTTTTCTCTCTAAATGCTGTTGCTTAGTCAACAATTGATTTGGGGGTTTGGACTAATTAGTAGCTAGAACTAGTAGTTAAGAACTAGTTGAATGGGAAATGAAGGCTATTATTTCTGGGTTCATGGGCTAATGGTTAAAAGCACTTGGGTCATACTCTGGGACTATGGGTAGGCAACCATATTAAAGCCTTGGTTTCCACATCGTTAAATTGGGAGTTGTGATTAGCTGTCCATACAGTGTTGACCCACAGAAAGCACTTAATATCTTTTTCATTCAGGGTGATCCATTCAGTAAATGTTATTTTTAGTAATGTTAATGGCTTGCATTTAATGGCATGAATTTTCTTGTTTCACTATTCTTTCTTATGTTACAAACTTTTGTCTTTTGCTCTCATTTCATTAATGTGCATTTTCCTTTTCGTTTATACACTAATTATACTCAAAGCTAAAGCACTGTATTACTTTAAATGTGATTCTGTGTTTTTTTTTCCTCAGTGTGATTGAGTCTAATAATTGAATTTGATAGGTGAATAAACACAAACATGAATATAAAAATTCTTGTAGTTCTTAAGTTATGTTTAGGAGGTTTTTATTTTGGGGGTTTAATTGATTTCTCCTCTTCACAAACATTTTAGCTTGCTTTGGGGATAAAGGACTATTTGATCATCTGGATTTGGAAGCAGTCAGTGAACAAGAACAACATGGAAGGTGTGCTCTCTGGCTGGGATAAGAGATGGAACCTCGTTCAGACATTCGCCAGTTGGATGGCACAGGGCTCTTACTTCACAGATTCGTCTGTGGCAGAGTGGAACCTCTCTGGATTTATTTATGACAGACTGTATTGAAATAAATGTTTCTTAACAATGTCATGTCTTGAAGCCTTTTTTAATTGACCGTGTAATAAGACAATATGTTAAGTAAAAACTAGCCTTTTCATACTTTTTTTTTTTTATAGCAGATTTCATTGTATTAACCCAGATGCCATTTTAAGAAATTTGAAGGGCAGCAGGGGTAGGTAGTATAATGGTTATGCAAAGAGACTCATGTCTGAGGCCCCAGAGGATTTGAGGATTTCAATACAGAATAATAGGGTCAGGCAGTGGCGTGGCGCACCTGGTTAAGCGCACATATTACAGTGCACAAGGACCAAGGTTCAAGCATCTGGTCCCCACCTTGGGAAAGCTTCATAAGTGGTGAAGCAGGATTCTCTGTCTCTCTCCCTCTCTATCTCCCCCAACCCCTCTCAATTTCTTTTGTCTCTATACAATAATAATAATAAAGTATATTTCTTTATAAAAAATACAGAATAAATATTGGACCAGGGAGGCTGGTAAAATAGCTCACTTGGATAGTGTGTTGCTTTGCAATGTATGAGACCCAAGTTTGAGCCTGGCCTCTACTACATTGAAGGGAGCTTTGGTGCTGTGGTTTTTTTTTTTCTCTCCTTTTGCTTCTCAATTAAAATAAACAGACAACACGGCCATAGGTTCATTCCTTAGCACCTCATTTAATAAAGCAAGGTTACTATCAGTAACAACCTCCCAAAGATTGAGAGCCAGAAAGTCAAAGTGACTTGGGATAGAATATAGGACTAGGCAAGTATGAATCCCTAAGGTTGATCCCCAGCACTGCATATGTGGCAGAGTGGTGCTCTGGTCTCTCAAAAATGGATAAATCCTAAGGAAGAATTTTAAAATTTCCAAGTCTTTTCCTGGTTATTCTTAAACTTAACAAATGGATCCTGGCTTTCTTTTGCAGTGAATAATTCTCTGGAATGTTCTGAGGTGGTAAAAGTTTACAAATTCAGTTTTTGAGTTCTTTCAGTGAGTTAAAAGGAAATTCTGATGGGAAGAGATTGATGTTCTGTGACTCTTACTTGGTTGAGGTTGAGAATGGCATTGGGAAGCTATGTCTAATGTGAGCATAAGATTTTCCTTGGTGTTCAGAAACCAGAGTTGGGTAGGCAAGAACCCATGCACTAGACAGAATAGCAGTTTTCCTGTTTTCTAATACAAAAGACAGCTAATGGGAACTACTTTTTGTTTCTAAATCTGGTTTTCTGGGGGGCCTCTACCTGTGTGTGAAACCTTTTTTTCTATTATGTCACTTTTCCATAATTCTAACAAAATAGCTCCTTGTAATTTGAGGATTTAAAAATAATTTAGGGGGGAGTAGGCTTGAAAAAATGTTGAGTGTTCAAGCACCCACTATCTAAATGGATAGAGATTGGTCATGAATGTAATTTCAAATGACTGGTGCTGTTACCAAAAATTTCTTCCTTGTTTTAAGTCTGCTTTTTCATTTGTTATTTTTGCCATGGACTTGTAGATGACTACGAAGGAGGCTTACTGCATAAGGGGATTTTAAAGTGAAATTCTTTAAGAAAACCATTTGGTAAATAATGTAATTGTGTTGACATCTTTGTGAATCTAAGCATGTGTCATTTTGTTAAAAAAAAAAAAAAAAACACGGCAGTTTTTATGAAACAGCCCTTTTGGAAGAAAATGGAATTACCACTGTTAGGCATATATCCAGTGGATACTCAAGCACTAATTAGAAGGGACAAATGCGCCTCTATGTTCATAGCTGCATTATTCACAATAGCCAAAGAGCAGAATCAACCTAAATGCCTATCATCAGATAACTGGCTAAAGAAGTTAAGGGATATCTATTCCATGGAGTACTACTCTACAATCAAAAAAGATGGTACTGTATCCTTTGGGACCAAATGGATGGAAATGGAGGTGATTATGTTTAGCAAAATAAGTGAAGCCATGAAAGACAACTCCCAGATGGTTTCACTCATGTGGAATCTAGAGATGTGATTTACATGAACTTGCCCCCCCCCAAAAAAAAATCCAAACAAAATAGAAGCAAACTAATACTTGTGAGAATTCTAGTGGGTATCCTTTGGGAGGTGGGTGTGATATAATCTTGTAATGAATTATTAATAAAATTTTTTTTTTTAAAAAAAAGAAAAACAGTTTTTAAATTCCCTAGTAAGATTGTGGCTCTTCTTTCCCCTTAGTGTTTTGGACAAACCCCCCCCCCCCCCCCAATTAAGAATTCCCAGGTACTGAGAATGTGAAGCTATGGCATGTGTTCATTTTTCTCCTCTTCCTCTGAACTAGATTTTTAAAAAATATTTATTCATTTATTCCCTTTTGTTGCCCTTGTTGTTTTATTGTTGTTATTATTGATGTTATTGTTAGATAGGACAGAGAGAAATGGAGAGAGGAGGGGAAGATGGGGAGAGAAAGACACCTGCAGACCTGCTTCACTGCCTGGCCTGTGAAGCGACTCTCCTACAGGTGGGGAGCTGGGGGCTTGAACCGAGATCCTTATGCTGGTCATTGCGCTTTGCGCCACATGCGCTTAACCTGCTGAGCTACCACCCAACTCCCTTGTTTTTTATTTGTAATCTGGGTTAGTCAGTCTTTACAGGAGTTGCTCTCCCATATAGCTGCATACTTGGGTTTTTGTCTTTATTCTATTGATAATTCCTGCTCAGATATTTTGATAGAGAGGGCTGCTCTGATCACTGTGAAATAAAATAGTAAACCTCACCTTTTTTGTTATCCATCATCCTTTATCCTCACTTGACTTTATGTATTATATTCTTTATCCTCACTTCCCTTTTACCTACTTGACTTTATGTATTATATAAATAAATCATCTCTTTAAAGTATAAGCTATGTAGATAGACAAGACTGTATTTCAGAAACTAGTACAGGACCTAAGATACAGTGGATCCTTAATGAGTAAACTAGGATTGTATGTAATAAGTGTAAGATGTTTTGTGAACTTTAACTTATAATGAGCTTTTTTCTTTTTTATTTCTTTATTGGGGGATTAATGTTTTACAGTCAACAGTAAGTACAATAGTTTGTGCATACATAACATTTCCCAGTTTTCCACGTAACAATACAACCCCCACTAGCTCCTCTGCCATCCTGTTCCAGGACCTGGACCCTCCCACCCACACCAGAGTAACATGAGCATTTTTCTTTATTAGTCCTAATTATTGATGAAAGTATATCCCAGAACTTGATACTAAAAAATTCCGGGAGAAGGTAATGTGAGAGTAAGATTGTTCAAAGTGACACGGCACTTTATTCATTTAATTGCCATAACTCCCAGAAGTACAACTTTTATTTTCATTTTCCATGACCTGTAGGACTGTGTACTGGCTTTTAATGTGCCTGCTATCTCATCACTTAAGTAGAACTGGTTTACAAGGTGTTTTAGGTGATGTAGTTCACCTCTTCTCAAATGTCTGTTGCCACACCAAGCCCACCACCAACAGAGTGTCAGTCTCTCTACCCCCAAGTCCCTGAGTTTTCTCCACCCTCCCCTCCCTTTGGTAACCTTAGCGCTGCTTCAGTCTTAGGGTCTTTTGCTTTTGTTTTTAGGGTTTGTTTTCTTCTGACAAGATTAGGAGGTGAATATTCTTCAGAATTCCTGAACTTTTACCTGGATGGAATACTTAGATGAGATTTGAGAATTGTATCACTGGGAGTGGATTCATTGTATTCTGTATATGAGAATTCTTGTGTTTTTATAGCTGATTGGTAGAGAATGAGTATTCAAGAATCTATTTTTCCTGTTGCTCGTTTAAATTATCGTATTTTGCATCTTACAGTAATTAAGCTAAAAGGTGACCTCTTACATTATCATACTTTGCTAATCCTATTTAACTAAGCTAAAAGATTTCCAGATTGTGCGTAATAATTGATGAGACATAGTAACCTAGGAGGTAGTGCTTTGGCTAGAGCTTTGGTGGGGAGAGAATCAGACTCTGGCATATGTGATGCTGGGGATCAAACTGGAGACCTCATGGCTGTAAGTCCAATGCTTTATCTACTGTGCCACCTCCTGGACCACTTTATTTTATTTTATTAGTGATCTAATATTGATTTACAAAATTACAAGATAACAGGTACAACTCTGCACTGTTCCTACCACCAGAGTTCTGAGTCCCCAATCCCTCCACTGTAAGTTACAGCAGTTCTCTTAAGGTTGCAGATATGGGTTAACTTATTTTTATAATTATCTGTCTATATTTGTGAATATTTACCCTGCCCCCCCCCACTATGATCCCATCTTTTTCTTTCCAAGTCACCTATTACTACATCCAAATGTCCCTCCCTCTTCTCTCTCTGGATCCTGATGGAGTTGGGAGTTCAGAGCTAGTCATCTTTCCCTTATTATTTCTCCTCCACTGGGAGTATGGGTCAAAAAAACTTTGAGGGGTGCAGAAGGTGGGAATTCTGGTTTCTATAATTGCTTCTCTGCTAGCTATGGGCGTTGACAGGTCGATCCATACCCCCAGCCTGTCTCTACCTTTCCCTAGTAGGGCAGGGCTTTGCAGAGGTGAGGTTCCAGGACACAATGGTGAGGGTGACTGCCCAGGGAACTCAGGTTGACCTCATGATAGTGCCTGCAACTTGGACCTCCCAGACCACTTTATAAACTATTTCACAAGAAAGAATTCTGCTAGATCTAAGGAAAGGAGGTTAAGTACAACAGATCAAGATGTCACTAGGCTTTGAAGTGTTTCTTCCTAACATGCCAGCTCTAAAGTGGAGGTGAACTGTGTAAAAACTGTAGGGGGTGGGCAGAGGTAGATAGCATATGGTTATGCAAACAGACTGCCATGCCTGAGGCTTTGAAGTCTCAGGTTCAGTGCCCTGCACCACCATAAACCAGAGCTCATCAGTACTCTGGTAAAAACAAACAAAAAAACTGGGGGGGGGGGTGGTAGGAGATAGCATAACAGTCTTCTTCTTCTAGCGTTTGCCCTTCTTCCGTAGCCAGTCAACAGCATCAGGTTGAGCCTGATGTAAAGTTTCGAGACCTCCTTTGAATCTGGAGAGGTGGCAGTCGTTGACTATGTGGGTCATAGTCTGTCAGTAGCCGCAGGGGCAGTTTGGGTCGTCTCTGGCTCCCCAGCGATGGAACATAGCAGTGCACCGGCCATGGCCTGTTCCATAGTGATTGAGGAGGGCCCAATCATAACATGCTAGGTCAAAGCCGGGTTGACGCTTGCAGGGGTCTGTGATGAGGTGTTTGTTCTTTACCTCAGCTGACTGCCAACTCTGTTTCCAAGAGACTGGAACAGAGAAGTTCAGTGTAGGCGTAGGGGACCAGATTGGGTGACGAGACGTCAAGTGTTGGACAGGGTGGGCGAAGATATCCGCGTATATTGGCAGGTCTGGTCGAGCGTAAAAAAAAAAAAGGAAAAAAAACGCCAAGATAGACTGGCTGGGCTTCATGCCGGATTCTTGTATCGCCAAGCTGCACATTAAGCTCACTCGAGGCCGAGGCATGGTGTAGATGGAAAACAGATGATACCGTTTTTGCAGTGCTAGGGATTAGTTGCCATTTTTTACAGTAATCAGATATCAGAGACATGTCTTTGTGTTTCCATAACAGTTTGCATAACAGTTATGCAAAGAGACTCTCCTGCCTGAAGCTCTGAAGTCCCAGGTTCAATCCCCCCACATTACTGTAAACCAAGACTGGCCAGCTCCTCATGGGGCGCGAGCGCTTCCACACTACGATCATCATCTCTGGCATTATGCTATTCCACTGCAGAATACTGTGCCCCAGTATGGAACCCCGGTTCCATGGCTGCCAGTTCTTAGCAACATCGCCCCGCCACATAATCGTCGGGATGCGGCATCATCTAAGTTCATGACCCACATAGTCAACGACTGCCACCTCTCCAGATTCAAAGGAGGTTTCGAAACTTTACATCAGGCTCAACCCGACGCTGTTGACTGGCTACGGAAGAAGGGCAAATGCTAGAAGAAGAAGAACTGTAAACCAGAGCTGCTCAGTGCTCTGATAGAAAAAATAAATAAAAGAATGATAACAGGTTTAATTCCCTGCACGACCATCAGCTAGGGTACTCTGGTAAAATAAAAATAATAAATACATAAATGAATAAATAAGTAGTGGTCTGGGAGGTGGCACAGTGGATACAGCATTGGATTCTCAAGCATGAGGTCCTGAGTTCAATCCCTGGCAGCACATGTACCAGAAAGATGTCTTTATTTTTCTCTTTCTCATTAATAAGTAAATAAATAAATAAATAAAAACCTGTAGTGTATTCTGGAACTTCATTTCTGTAAGTTGTTTCTTTTTTCCTTTTTTTTTTTTTTTTTGCCTTCCCAAGATAAGGAATGAAATCTTTAAACAAAAATGAATCAATTATAGTAAAAGTGATTATATAACCTTTTTTTTTTTGCCTCCAGGGTTATTGCTGGGGTTCAGTGCCTGCATCATGAATCCACTGCTCCTGGAGGCCATTTTTTTCCCCTTTTGCTGCCCTTGTTGTAGCCTTGTGGTTATTGTTGTTGATTGTTGATGTCATTTGTTGTTGAATAGGACAGAGAGAAATGGAGAGAGGAGGGGAAGACAGAGGGGGAGAGAAAGACAGACACCTGGAGGGGAAGACAGAGGGGGAGAGAAAGACAGACACCTGCAGACCTGCTTCACCGCTTGTGAAGTGACTCCCCTGCAGGTGGGGAGCCGGGGGCTGGAACCGAGGTCCTTATGCCGGTCCTTGGCGCTTTGTGCCACGTGCGCTTAACCCACTGCGCTACCGCCTGACCCCCTATATAACCTTTTTAATATTAGACTAAAAAGGACTGACCTCTGTCTTGCTCAGCTTCTCTTTTTGTTTCTGTTTCTTCTCACTTAGTTGTCCTGATTGAAGCAAGTTGCTATGTTAGGAGTTGCCCTAGGAAGAGAGCCACTTGGCAAGATAGAAAGGGTAGATAGCAAAGAATGAAAGTGCCAGTGGAAACTGAATTTTACCAATAGCCACATGAATGTTCTTGGAAATAGATTCTTTTCCACTTGAATCTTGAGATGAACCCTTGTGAACACTTTCACTGGGCTTCAAAGAGACTAAATTAGCAAAGTCAGCTAACCTGTACTTGGATTTCTGACCCACAGAAACACGGAGATAGTAAATATTAAGTCTTACTTTTTGAGGGAAGTTTGTTACACATCAGCAAATACATTACCCTTTCTGTTACAGTGTTTTTGATTGTATTCTTGCCTTTTGATTCAACTTAGTGTTTGTATTGCTCTACTTAAACATCTTCTCTTGCATGCTGTCCACCTTTTCTAGTAGAGTCCTTAGTATGTAACCAGTTATTTAAAATGCCTTGCAAAACCTATTATATTTGGGCCTGACCCTAACACATCTTTTGACTCTTCAGACTACATTTTTTTTGCCTATTAGCATAGCTTGTATTTTTTTTTTTTGTTGTTGTTGTTGCTAGCTGCACATGACATATTAAAGAGGATTGTGGTTAATAGGTTATTATGCGAGATTTTATGTTTATTTGGCAAGAAGTTAGCTTGTATTTACTATCTGCTATAGATCTTCAGTGTCAAGGGCTAAAATAATCTCTCCTATCTTTATCTTTGTTTCCCTTGTCTTTGATTTCCATAGAGACTCTTAAAGAGGATCAGAGACTCAGTTTTTTTTACTGGAACACCATGTGATCACATGGGAACTCTGTGTGGTCATAAGGTAGGGGCGTGAGAAAGGAAAACATTAGGCCACTTAACCAGGTGCACCATCAAGTGCAAGGACCTAAGTTCAAGCTCTGTGGTCCCCATCTGCAGGGGGAAAGCTTCACAAGTGGTGAAGCAATGCTGCAGGTGTCTCTTTTTCTATCACCCTGTTTCCTTTTTATTCAATAAATAAATAATAAAAAATCTTTAAAAAAAACCTTTAAAAAAAAGAAGGAAAATTTTCTATATTATGATTTATTTTTTGAACCCGTGCTCTTGGGCTGAGACTATCACAAATAATCTCAGCTTTCCAGGTTTGAATATTTACCTTCCCCCAGATTTGTTAAGCTCAGTTGAAACTCAGGTTGGTGAAACACTGGTAAAATAGTCTTAGAACATGTTTTTTTTTAACTTTCTTTTTCTTTTATTTATTATTGGATAGAGTCAGAGAAATTGAGAAGGGAGAGGGAGATAGGGAGGGAAAGAGAGAGACACCTGCAGTCCTGCTTTACCACTCAAAGGACCAGGAGCTTGAACCCAGGTCCTTGCACACCATAATGTGCACGCTTAGCCAGAACAAAATTCTATCTCAAATTCTCCTAGCTGATTTTTGTTTGTTTGTTTGTTTTCAGGGTTATTGCTGGGGCTTGCAGCTAGTGCTGTGAATCCATGGCTCCTGGTGGCCATTTATTTTCCTCTCCCCCCATTTATTTGATAGGACAGAGAGAAATTACGAGGCAAGAGTAGATAGATGAGGAGAGAAAGACACCCATAGACCTGCTTTACAGCTTGTGAAGTGTCCTCCATGTAGAAGGGGACCAGTGGTTTGAACCTGGGTCCTTGCCGGCCCTTGTGCATAGTATTATGTGTGCTTAATTGGGTGTTCTACAACCCAGCCCCCTCTAGTTTTCTTCCAAACTAAATTTCTTCCTTCTTTTCCTTTTCCTCTTCTCCTTTTTTTTTTTTTAATGTTTTATTTATTGGATAGAGACAGAGAGAAATTGAGGAGGGGGATGGAGAAAAGGACAAACACCTGAAAACACCACTTCTCTTCCCCAGGAGGGCAGAATTATTATGTTTACTTTTAAAATTTTATTAATGATTTAATATTGATTTACAAAAGTACATGTCAACAGGGGTATAAATCCACACCATTCCTACCAACAGAGTTCTGAATCTTCAGTCTCCCCACTGCAAGCCACCCCAGTTCCCCTAAGGTTGTAGACGTGGACCAACCATCATCTCTACAACTGTCTGTCTACATTTATACATAATTGCCCCATTTTTCTTCTTGATCCAATCCTCTCTTCCTCTCTAAGCCACTCGTGAGACCATTACCACCTCTATATGTCTCTCTCCTTTTCCTCCTCTCTCTCTGGGTGCTGATGGAGCTGGAGTTCAGAACTTTCTTATCTTCTTCCTATCACTTCTCCCCAGGTGGGAGTATGGATCAAGGTTGTTTTTGGAGTGCAGAAGGTAGGAGTTCTGGCTTCTGTAATTGCTTCTCTGCTGGATGTGGGTGGGCATTGGCAGGCTGATTTGTACCCCTGCCTATTTCTGTCATTTCCCAGTGGGCCAAAGCTCTGGAGAGGCGAGGTTCCAGGACACAATGGTGAGGCTGTCTACCAGAGAAGTCAGGGTGGAATCATGGTAGCATCTGCAACTTGGTGTCTGGAAGGTGGCAGGACATAAATTGAGACAAAATGCTTAATGATAGGGAAAAAAAAAAGTAGGAATAGAGCAGATGAGATTAGGGATCTTAGGGTAGAGGAAAGCTAGGAAGTCTATTTTTGGCATGTTCCTAGGGACACAGAACTATGGTAGTTTTTACTTGAGTTTGATAGCTACCCTGAAGTTGGATAAAAATATTGTCTGAGAAAATGGTGTCGGAGTAGAGAAAAGGGCTAGAAAGTTGAATTAGGGCAGAGAGTAGCTCCCATTCTTGGAAAAAAAATTCTGTGGATAAAATTGACTATTTACCTCCATCCACCTGAATCCCTATTGGTCTGAGCTCGCAGCTCCTGGTCACAGCTGGGAACTTTGTAGGGTGCACTCATTTCAGGACCTGTCTTCCTTGAGTGGCAGGGCAGGATACCCCAACCTCCCTTCGGAGACTGGGGCTGTCCCTACCGTCGAGAGCAGAATTCTCTGTGTATTCCAGTATAATTACATTTTTCTCCCCCTGCTGAAAGTACTAAGGAATTTTTCTATAGTGTTCACTTTGAGAAGCTAATGGAATTTTTGCAGGCTCAATTCTTGGGAGTATGGGTGTTCTCCTAAGATTGGGTTCCCTATAGATTTTGTCTACATGGGTCCTTCAGCAATTTGAGAATTACAATTTGTGTGTGTACTTATTCACACTAGTTGCAGCAGTGGGTTTTGCTCTTGGTAAGTAGTGAGTTCCAATGTGTCTGGTTTTCTAATTTGGTGGGGTGGAGGCTATGGTTTTTCCTGTGACCTCAGTTTTCTGATTGAGGGTTGTTGATTATAAATTTGTTCATTTATTATTATTATTTTTTTCCCAGAGCACTGCTCAGTTCTGTTTTATAGTGGTGCAGGGATTGAACCTGGGATCTCAGAGCTTCAGGCATGAGAGTCTGTTTGCATAACCATTATGCTGTCAGGTCTGCAGGTGTCTGTCTTTCTCTCCCCTTCTCTGTCTTGCCTTCCTCTCTCGATTTCTCTCTGTCCTAGCCAACAAACTACAACACCAATGACAACAATAACAACAAGGGCAACAAAAGTGGAGCAGCGGATTCGTGGTGTAGGCACTGAGACCCAGTGATAACCCTGGAGGTAAAAAAAAGAAAACAAACAAACAAAAATATGAAAAGAAAGAGGAGGGAGGGAGGGAAAGAGGGAAGGAGAGAGAGAGAGAGGAAGAGAGGGAGGGAAGGGAACCAGGCCTTGGAAGCATTTGTTATTAA